>NC_056729.1:1837628054-1837768054 GCF_019279795.1 Protopterus annectens
TGTAAGGATGGATAATGTTTTTGAGGGATGGATAATGTTTTTGAGGGAGGGCGTTTTTACTGGTTGGTTAATAACTTTGAATGCAACAATGAGTTGGTTGTACTGGTTAGTCTAGGGAGTTCTAGCCATCCTAACAGGTTTAGGTTCTGACAGTAGTGTGTCCTATAGGGAGTGCTGGTGGCAAACCTAGCAATGTGGTTATAGCAGCTTGAGAGTTTGCTGAGATCAGATTTGCTCTAGTTAGTGAATACAGGGGAGGCTTAAAGGAGGGTTGAAATAGATTAGTAAGGGCAATGGCGGTTGTAGCTGGAGGGTTAAGGAAAGTTTTATTTTATGTAAGGAGCCAAGGTTTTTATTAATGGTTTTAATTGTTTGATTGACATGCATGTTGTATTTAAGGCTGTTGTCTAGCATAACACCCAGGAGTTTGGTATGGGTATCTGGTGAGATTATGGTCCCATTGTTAGATGTTATAGTAAATGAAGGTTGAGTGGATTTGTGAATGAGGGAGAAGAGCAATAGCTTTGTTTTATTAGGGTTTAATATCAGCTGCTGATTAGAGAGCTAATTTTGAACCATGTTGAAGGTTTGCTGTGATAAAGTGAGGAGATCTGTTGGGGAAAGAGGCTAAGCAAATCAGGGTGGAGTCGTCAGCGTATTGTATACAGGCTGCTTCTCGGATGACAGTGTGAAGGTCATTGACAAATAGAGAAAAAAAAGGGGTCCTAATATAGAGCCCTGGGGGACTCCAAGGGTGATGGGTAGAAGGGTGGAGAGTTTGTCTTGCCATAAGATAACCTGCTATCTTCCACTCAGATAAAATTGAAACCACTGGATAGCCTGGTTGTTTAGGGATATTGTTTTAAGGGTATGCAAAAGTAACTGGAGGTTAACCATGTCAAAGGCTTTGGAGAGGTTGAGAAACACGGCTGAGGATAGTTTGTTGTTGTTTCAATTGTGATTTATGGCACTGGAGAAGGAGAGGAGGGTTGAGGTCATACTGTGATATGCCCTAAAGCCATGCTGAAAGATAGCCAGCAGATTATTCTGAGTGAGGTAGTGCAGGAGTTGTTTATGGATGCACTTCTCCATAATTTTGGCCAGGGGAGAAAGAATGGCTATACGTCTATAGTTTGACAGTTCAGTGGAGCTGCCACCTTTATGGAGTGGTATCAAAGATGGCCAGGAATGTGGTATTAAAGTGGCTACAGCCTCATCTAGTGGTAGTTGTTTTCGAATTAAGTGTGCTACAGCCTCATCTAGTGGTAGTTGTTTTAGAATCGACCAATTTCATAATTTAAGTTTGTTTTGGAATTTGCTAAGGTTGAAGTTTTTGTTATTTCTTATTATTTAGTAGGTGGCAGGTGGGGAGATTCAACTTTATGCCTAATAATATAGGTTAAGATGTGATCACTTAGATCTTCAGAGAGCATTCCTGATTTATACATGTGGTGAGGGCTACTGATAAGTATCCAGTCAAGGATACATTCTTTATTATTGGGCTTGCTGATCCTGATATGGGTGAATATGGTTCCTCACTGTAGTGCGATCTCGGAGTTAGTATATTTAATGTGCAGGGGGTGTGTGGGGAGGCAAAATAGTAGAATTAATATGTCATTGACTGTAGAGTGTAACGGTATGTTAGTGTGCATAGCAGGAGGTGAGTGAAGTCACCTCTTGCTATGTCGAATGCATCGAACTACGGATGTCGATGTATGCATTTTTGCGTTGGTTGCTGTTAAGAAGTTCCGAATTCGGCATTTCAGGTCAACATTCTGAATGCTTGTCTGAAAAAATATTCTTATTAATATTTTGACAGATTTTATTGCCATTTTTTTGTTTTATTTTTTACTATTGTAAAAACATAATTAATTCTTATGGGTAGAGTTCCCGTGCCTTCCCAATGTCTGCAATGAATTTTACCTTCGACTGCACTTTCCTTACACATTGCAAATGCATGATGTAGCTTAATTAGTCAACTTCTAAAGGGATATGAGTGTGTGTGTGTGTGTGTGTGTGTGTGTGTGTGTGTGTGTGTGTGTGTGTGTGCGTGTGTTTGAGTGTGCATGTACATCTGTTTATACTTTATTTATTTATTATTTATTTGACATTTAACTGGGTTAGTCCGAATGGGCAAAAAGCCCTTTTTCAGTGGAGACCCAGGGAGAAAAGCTCCCAAATAATACAAATAATACAAGAATTGTTGTGTCTTTTGGCTTTTCCCGGTTAGGGGTCACCACAGCGGAACTCCGGTCCACTATTGATTGGCAGTAAATTTATACGTGCCGAGTTGCCGGCCCTGATGCACAACCTTCAATGGAGGTACGCCCATTCACGCATATACAGAGTAATTGAGATGACAAAAAATGAATTAGGATGAGTAAGTTGAATGAATATTAATCGCACATAATACAAGTTACAATAACAAGAGTGACAGCTTTCTTTTACAGCACTACCCCACTGGTAGTTCTGCGCACACATGGGCATGGCCAGAGTGGTTGACATACCTGGTGTTTGGGATGTACATGCAAATAATGCTTGACTGACAAGCCATGCAGATCTGCCTGTGACATCGTGAATATTCATTGTGCAGTCATAGTGCGCCCTTCTCCTGATAATAACACAATCTCGGAGTTGGAATATTTATGTGATGAAATGGCCTCAAAATCATAGTGGTTGAGAGAACTGATTCTGTAATTGTTTGTTTTGAGAGAAGAAGCAAAGGAGTGTTGTATCCCAACAGAGTGAAGCTGTGCTGAGACCAGCACTAGTAGTAGCCAGGCAGTAGCCATTCATGTGACTCCCCTCTTTTCATCATTCTTGACAAGCTAATTCTTTGTTTTCAGTAAGTGCTGCTTGATTTCTTCCTTAGGTCACAATATCTGCCTAAATACTTCATCTTTAAATTTTCAGAGTCTATGTGTTAGTTCCCCTCGAGTGTTTGGCAGTGCTCTGTACAGACTCAGACACTTTGAGTGACATTTTCCTGTAAAACACAATGGAAATCTCTCCAATATCTAGTTGCACAAAGGACAACTAGTTTGCAGTGACAAGCACTGTCCACATAGTTGCAAATGGGATACTCCTGACAGTGATTGATATTCTCACTCCAACTGACTAATCAATAAAAAAGGTGTTTTGCCATGGATATGAACCTCCCTGCTGTATCCGTTACCGGCTTGGTGGATATGGGCATCCTGAGGCAATGTAGAAATTGCCTCATGTTTACTGACAACCAGCTAATTCTCAAACAGTTATGGTATCCGAGAGATGTATTTACATGATGTCACTGGAGTCAAACCTCTCACATAAAAATACTCCTAATATCAATAAGGTTGCCAGCAGTACACACGCTTCACCCATCACGCACAATTCAAAGCAGACATATCGACCCACTTATGCTGAGGCATTTACATGTAACCTTCCTAAACCACAAAAACCTCCTATATGAAGTACACATAACAAATACCCTCAGCACCCCCAAATGCGCTCTTTCAAAACAACACCCACATAAACACATAGCGCTACATCTACTGGAGCCTCTATCTCTAAGCCCATAAGGCAAGCCACCACACAATCTAACATTCTAGTCACTACAGACTCCATTGTGAGATACACTGATGTCCCTCTCACCAGGCTGAGTAAGGAGAAAGTTAGGGTCAGTTGTTTATCATGAGCTAGGATCCACCACATTACACATGCACTCAGGTCATTGGACCACAGTTACCAGTATGACTCATTTATAGTCCATGTGGGAGTAAATAACCTGAGACATACCTCCCTAGACTATATGAAAAGAGACATCATGAAGCTCTCGGAATGTGTCTCAGCCTGGTATAAGCCTAGCATTGAACAGCATTTTACCTTCTCCAAGGATGATGCCACAATATGAACAAAAAGATGACTGACATTAATAATTGGCTTAGTTTCTGGTTTCATTCTAAGGGGGTGCAGTATTTGTCAGCATGGAAGGAGATGGTCAACAGACCACATTGCTTTGCTAGGGATGGTCTGCAAATCTCCCCTCTAGGTTTTCAAATATTAGCTAAAACACTGTCTTCCCCCATACCTTTTTTAGGCAATGTCAAACTGAAAGCACTTCCAACATAGCAAATCAAAACTAAGAACATCTAAAGGTATTACTGCTTAGTGCTAGGAATCTAAACAAAAAACTCCACTCCCTAGAAGCTCTCTTTACCCTAGAGAATGCTGTCATCTCTGTGTTCACTGAGACATGGTTTAAAGCCACGGTGAGCACACCAACAGTGCAAGGTTATAACGTCTTCCACACATTTAGGCCAGCTACTTCACAGGCAGGAACTAAAGGTGGAGGTGTCTCTCTTCACATCAGAAGTAAATATACTTCAAGGCTGGTCAAACAGGACAATGCACTTGAGCTGCTCCATGTTCAGATCACCATAGGTAAAATCCAATACCACTTCCTTGCAAGCTATAAGTCCCCCTCTATGACCCAGGAAACCCATACCATGTATTTTAACTTATTACAACCTCTAACCATCCAACCCAGTACCATATTCATGGGTGACTTTAATTACTCCACTATTAACTGGGAATCCTATACAACATGCACAGAGATAAACACAAACTTCCTGGACCAGACAGTCAATGCACCAACCAGGGGTGCACCCATACTGGATCTGGTCCTCACTAATACGGGAGACTGCTGCACATCCCCTACTGTAATGGCTTCCCTTGTAAAGGTCAGACCACAAAATGGTCTCCTTTGAAGTAAAAATAAAACCTGGGCCCCCAGCTAAACCTGGAATATTTAGGAACTATTATAAGGCTAACCTTCTGCTATTAAGTGAGAACCTGGCAAAATTTCAAGCCCCCATCAACTCTGTGAACACTTCTGACTATGCAGAACTGTTCAAAGAAACTCTGTACAAGCATGTTAATAGCTGCATAGAGGCAGCTGTACCCACCAGGAAGAAAACTAACTCAAAAAACAAGCCACCCTGGTGGAATCACAAAATAAATTGTCTGTATAACAGGAGGAAGTAAATCATGGCAAAAAGTAAGAGGTGCACAGCACCCAGCAGGACAAAAGCACCCTCATCAAACTAAACAAACACCTCAGCGGACACATAAGGTCTGCCCAAGCCAAATTTGAAGTAAGTTTGGCCTCCTGGGCCAAGGACAACCACAAAGCATTCTTTAGCTATATCTGCAACCTCAAATGCAATACATAATTGTATGCAGAGTACACTGTAAATGGAGCAACCTATACTCAGCCAGAAGATAGAACCTCCTGGCTGATAAATTCAGCTCCAACTTTACCCCTCTCTCCCCCTTGACCTTACCTCAGGATATATAATCAAATATAACTCCCCTTCTATCACTAGGGAACAGGTCCTTAATATTCTCTGTAAGACCAACAACACTGCATCAATGGGCCCAGACAATATCCCAGGATACCTTCTAAATAGCATGAAACCTGACCTATCAGGGCCTCTGGAATTACTATTTAACTGTAGCCTCCAAACAGGCTTTGTGCCTCATAAGTGGAGAAAGGCAACAGTCATCCCTCTGCACAAAGGTGGGCCATCTACAGACCCTGGAAACTACAGACTCATAAGTTTCACTAGTCTTATATATAAAGCCGTGGAAAGAATTATCATGGAGATGATTAATAGAGACATAGTAAACCTCCAGACACTGTACCCAACCCAGTTTTTGTTTCGTCAAGGGCAGATCATGCCCAATCAACCTGGTGGACTTCTTTCAGAAGGTCACCAAAGCAATGGATGAGGGCAAAATCATTCACACTGCCTACCTTGACCTGGTCAAGGCATTTGACACAATACCCCACTCAGGCATTGTTGACAAACTAAAGAGGTTAGGTACAAACCCGTATGTCACCCAGTGGATAGCCAACTGGTTCACAGACTGGACCCAGGAAGTTAGAACTGGGGAGTCCACCTCTACAAAGAGGCCAGGCACAAGTGGAGTTCCTCAGGGATCAGTCCTTGGACCGCTCCTTTTTGGCATTTACTTCTCAGAAATCAAGGCCAATGTTAGTGGTCTCTGACTGACTAAATTTGCAGATGATTGCAAATTTGTTGTTGCCATTGAATCTCACAGTGACACATATGTTCTCCAGGAGGGGCTGACACAGACAAACAACTGGTGTCAGAGTCATGGAGTAAAACTAAATGCCAAGAAATGTATAATAGTATCCTTTGGGAAGTCATCCATCCCTGGTAACTATCATATTGACAGCATACACCTTAGATATGACCCAGTAGTCAGGGACTTAGGGGCACACATAGATAGTAATCTAGCTTTTGATCATCACGTGCCTACAGTGGCGAGGAAATCATTCTATGTTGCACAACTTATAAACAAATGTATGGCATCTAAGTCCAAGGAAGTCATTGTTCCACTGTATTTGACATTCATCAGACCTAACATTGAGTACAATGCCCCCTTTGGTATGTACCTAACCAGGCATATGCAACAATTGGAATGTCCACAGAGGTTCCTCACTAAAAGAATACAGGGCATAAGTAAAATGTCCTTTGCAGACCATCTCAAGGCCCTATCTCGATATTCTGTCTCCTACAGACTTTTGAGGGAAGATCTATGCCTTCTTCACATTCACAAAATAAACAGCACCAGAATTATGCATTCTAAAGACTTAAACCTTGACTGTGACATAAATAGGACCTGCTGGAGAGATAAGTATGTATCCCAGAAACTAACCCAATTCAAGTGCAACTTGGACGATTGGATGGAAAACTGGAAATTCATCCCTGGTTTGGCACCTATGTCTCTAATGGACACAGGTAACTTGTAAATGGTTCATCTCCCAAGCCCCTGCTTAATTTATCAAGAGTACCAGAACTTCTCAGAGATTTGGGATGCATGGCTAGGCTTAAAAAGGCCCTTGTGGGTGTTAGTCTAGTAAACACCTTTGAACCTGTAAGTGTTGCAGGATAAGGGTGATGTAATAGCCATAAAAAGGTCTTTGTGGTTGTTAGCCTAGTAAACACCTACGAATACATGAATCTATGAACCTATGATATGTTTATTTTACTGTTATCAATTTGCACTGATTAGACAACAGTAGCAAAATATTGTCATTTAACTTGTGCATATTCTGTTTTATGTACACGAGAGTTACACCGGCATACGGGCAACATTTTCATCAACTTCAAAACAGTAAATGCCACGTCTTAAAACTCACAAATTTAGCAAAACCAACCAAAACTAAGCCAGCAGGACCATGTTACAAACGCAGCTTGGAAGCTTGTCAGTGAAGCATAAACTGAGAACATTTAATATATTTTATTTATTTAGTAAACTGCAAAGCGGTACTGGCAAACGCATGTAATATTAATGCACTACTTTGTTTTTTCTATTTTGATTAAGTGATTTTTAAATTACTTGCAGATCACTAAAGCCAATAACTCTGCTGGTGAAGCACTATTCTCTTCTGCCATAGCCAAATTATGGAACTCCCTCCCACCCACAATTACCTCCGTACCATCATGCACCCACTTCAAAACTTTACTAAAAGCGCACCTAAAAACATGCTGGCTATGCCCTTGCAACTCCCACTCTAATATCACCCTCCCCATCCAACCACTACCTTTCTTTCCACTCCACTAACTACCTTGATTATAGCAAGCTCAGATGCTCATAAGCCTAATACTTATTATACAGCAGGAACGTCTTATTGTAACATTTGTTAATGTCTGTTATGTACTTCACAGATAAAGATTCTAGTTGTCCACTGATTTACTATGTTCTTCATCTGTAAATATGTTTGTAATTAATTGCTATGTTAATCAAATTGTTAATCACTATGTAATCCAATGTAACTACTGTCTGTTTTAACCATGGAGCTTTTCTCCCCGGGCCTCCGATGAAAATGGACCTACGTCTAGTCGGACACTCCTGGTCAACAAATGTAAATAAATAAATAAAGACATCCATACATGTTAATACTAATTTGCAGTTTTTGCAAACTGTTCTTATTTTGTACTACTGGAAGGGCCGGGGGGACTAAGTAAGAGTGAGGGTAAAAGTGACTGGCTGGCTTAAGATGTTTGTGAGGGAGCATCCAGTCTGTAGGCATTATTTTAACATCAGGAAGCATCAGGCACATTGCACATATACATAAACTCTGAATTCACAATGAGGAATATGCACAGTCGCATAGTTCCACAGTCCCATAATAACACTGAAAGTGCCCACACTAATGTGTGCACTCTGTATTTTTAACTGTCCTGTTATTTTATTAAATTTGTTGAGCAGGTACACGTGTACAACCACAAGACACAACTGCCTTTTTTCAATATTTAACAAGAAACTTCCTCAGAGTCTGGAAGTAGTCAGACAGACTAAGGTAATCAAACTCAGAAATACAGGATGAAACTTGTTAACTGCTCACAGTAAACGGCCTAGTGGTGTGCCCTTCTCCTCAAAGTAATGCGATCTTGGAGTTGGAATATTTAGTTGATGAACTTGCATCAAAATCATAGCAGTTGAGAGAACTGATTCTGTAATTGTTTGTTTTTATATCTGTACATTGTCTGCTGTGTTGGATGCTGTAAGCACCTTCTATTTAATTGAAGAAATCACTATTGTCAGGTGATAGTTCGATCAACTTATCCTCATATGCATATGCATTGCACTTGTTGAATGTTATATTAACCTAGGAAAACTAGGGGAAGCAACTGAAAAAAATATAAATATTACTAATCTATATTAACTTTGCACAAATACATTGCATTTATTTTTAATGTCACTGAAAGCAGCTTGCGCACTACATGGGGAAGAAACACATAAATACATATCGCTAGTCAGAAGAAGTAACGCACAATTTAATAACTGATCTTCATCCGGCAATCCCAATGGATATTCATGTGGAGGAAGCACATCTAATGATGTTTATTCACACATATAGAAAAAAACATCATGTGGAGTGTGTTGGATGGGGTGTGGGTGGCCCTTGCTACTGTGCATCTGATGGGGTAGTTTTGTAAAACAAAGCCCAAATGACAACATACTAAATATTGTACATAACAGAGAGCAGTCAGTGATAGGAGAGAAAAAGAAAAAACATAACAATAGAATTCACAGGGTGGCTGAAGGAATAGGATCAGTGGGACCTTTAAGACTTGTAATATATACAGCAGAATTAAAACTTGTGTAAAGGTCAGTGAACAGACACCAAGTTCAGGAAGCAATGGAACCCTGTTAGCGAAGTATAAAGAAGCAACAGCGAAGGTGAGACAATACAATACAAAAGTTGGCAGAGGGTGAGAAAGGCACTTAGTGATCTAAAAAGGGCATTTTTTAAAAACTATTTACCACAACAACATAGGTTCACTTAGAGGACATTTTAATCTTAGCCATGTTCTTTTTTGGTGCTTGAATTAACATTTCCTGATTGGTCTTACCTATCCCATGGCTAATAACTGTACATTAGCCCTAGTGAGAATAACTGTGATCATACCCTAGATAATTTGAGGGGACCCATGTAAGGGATGCAGTATTTAGAAACTGCTTATATCCATTGGTGGCATGAGAGGCAATCCTGGAATACATTTTCTATTACACATCCTTAGATCCAAGTTGCATTTGAATATGGACAGGGATGAGCTTTGTTTTACTTGAATGGATAGTCTGTAACCCTCTGCTGCTCCAGCAGCAGCCCCCTCTCCAGCAACTCCAGTGTTCCATTACTTGACTATTTCTCCTCGGTTACCATAAACACTTTCAAATCTGTCAATGTGCATACAGTTTTTTCATTTACTTCTACCATGATTAAAGAAATTGAAATAAAATAGTACAAACACTGAGCCATTTGCTAAAGAACCAATACAGTCTCACAGTGAAAACGGACTCCGCATGAGCAGTAAATTTCTCTGCCCTTGAAACTCACATTCATTGAAAGGGCATGAAAACCCCCATTCATTTTGCATCTGGCCAGTGGAGGACTGAGCTTACCTCTGGACTGTTTTCAAACCCTAGGCTCCTCACACATTTTTAGGGCCATGCATACATGTATGTGTTCCTTGATTCACTTTCCTGATTGTATTAAATTATAATCCTTGTATAATACAGCACCAGTTGTTAGAATGTGTTTTAAATTTTTAGTTTTGAACAGTCTTCTAGTAAGCAATGAAACAAAATGTATGAACCAGTAATGACAAAACTACCAATTTCAGAAAATTTCAACCATAAAAGGCCACTCAAACTTCTGTCATTACAATCCACCAATATCAGTCAATATGCACAATCTCTGCAGAAGTAAGTCATCTGAATAATTCCACATTAAAGAGATCTGTAACTAATGAAGAGGTTGCTGCTAACAAAGAACTTTATATTTCATTGTTTCATCTACAAATAAAGTGCCTGTTGCCCTTGAAGACTAAATTGCCTATGTTACATTAAAAATGATAAGCTAGTAATATAGCAATAGGGAATGGATGGCAAACTGATAACAGGTTCATAGGTTGGTATTAGGCTATTGGCCCTAGGGCCTATACAAGCCTAGCCATAACAATTCCCTGGTTATTTCTTCCCACAGTATTTACTTCCCTAGACCCCTGTCTAGCAGGATGACTGACATGATCCCCGGGGTGAATTTCCTTTCTCCCATCCAATCATCAAGGTTCCTTTTGAAGAGGGCCAAAGAGACGCTCTGCTTGACATGTATGGGCAGTCTATTCCAGAGTCTGTGGAGTCTCTGGGTCAGGAACCTATCCGTCCAGCATGTTTTGTTCATTGTGATGACAAGGTTTAGATCTCTGGAGCATGTGTCTCTGAGGGATTGGGGGTTTCTTTAAGTATAGCATGTCCAATAGCTCTGGGTTTGACATGGCCTTGTATGTTAAGCAGAGATTGCCTCTGAGTAGATGATATGTGACAGAGTATAGCTGGAGTTTTTTTAGACGGTCAGCACAGGGCATCTGCTTTAGGCCTGTGATTCTTTTAGTGAGGTATTTCTGTGGCCTTTCCAGTTGTTGCAGATTTCTTGAGAGGTACATACCAAACAGGGCATTGTATTCTATAATGGGTCTAATGATAGATGAGTAGAGTGGGACAATGACCTCCTTTTTTTCTGGATGAAAAGCACTTAGTGATGAGGTATGCCACATAGCAGGATTTCCTGACTGTTGTGGTGGTGTGGTTATCAAAGGTGAGACCACTGTCCACATGTGTCCCTAAGTCTCTTATCACACTTTCAGTGTTTAGTGTACTGTCACTTATGTGGTAATTCACGAGTACATGTTTTTTCCTAAAGGGGATAACTATACATTTCTTGGCATTGAGCTTGACCCCATGGCTCTGGCACCAAGGATCTGTTTCTGTAAGGCCCTGTTGTAGAATATCCACATCATTTGAGGATTCAATAATAGCTCCCAGTTTGCAGTCACCTGCGAACTTTGTTAGCCAGTGTCCCTTAGTGTTGGCCTGTACTTCAGAGAAGTAGATGCCAAACAAGAGCGGTCCCAGGACTGAACCCTGAGGTACTCCACTTGTCACTTGTCTAGAGCTGGATTTGGAGTCGGCTACTTTTACAGCGTGGGTTGTCAGTAAGCCAGTTGGCAACCCATTAAGTTACGTAGGGATTAATGCCCAGCTTAGTAAGTTTATCTATGATTCCAGAGTGAGGGATGGTGTCCAAGGCCTTGGAGAGGTCCAGATAGGCTGTGTGGGCCACCTTACCCTTGTCCATGGCTCTGGAGACTGATTCGAAGAAGTCAATCAGGTTTGGGAGACAAGATCGGCCCTTCACAAACCCAAACTGCATGGTGTCCAGTGTTTGAAGGTTGCCAATGTCTTTGTTTATAAGTTCCATAATAATACATTCCATGGCCTTGCAGGTTCATCAGACTGATGGAGCGGTAGTTCCCGGGATCCAAGGTGGAACCCCCTGGTGGAGTGGGAACAAGTAACTCCTCCAGAGAAGGACATTCACAGGACTGTAGCATCCACTCCCTTTAAAGTACAACACAGTGCAGCATCAGCGATCCATCTGCATACTGTGGGAGTAGAACCCACAGCCTTCTGCATCAAGATCAAGTATGCTACCTGTTGTTCTACTAACAATGCAAGCAGACTTGGCATAAGCAGCACTAAACTTCTCTTCTCCCAAAGCTCTCAACTCCTTGTAAAATTCTCATTCAACTTCCTGAATCACAAGTGGTGGTATCGGTAGAGAATTCCGGCTGTTGTTTCTTGTACCTAAGGTACAGGTTTGAGCCCGAGTAATAATAACCACCAGGTACACACTCACACACACACACACACACACACACACACACACACACACCAGGCAGCATAGAAACACAACCCCCCCCCAGACAGCAGCATAGAAACACAATCCCCCTCAGGCAGCAGCACAGAAACACAACCCCCCCCCCCGGCAACAGCATAGAAACACAATCCCCCCAGGGCAGCAGCACAGAAACACAACCCCCCCCCCCCAGGCAGCAGCACAGAAACACAATCCCCCCAGGTAGCAACATAGAAACACAACCCCCGGCAGCACCATAGAAACACAATCCCCAGGGCAGCAGCACAGAAACACAATCCCCCAGGCAGCAGCACAGAAACACAATCCCCAGGCAGCAACATAGAAACACAATCCCCCGGGCAGCAGCAAAGAAACACCACCCCCCCCAGGCAGCAGCACAGTAACACAACCCCCCCCCCCCAGGCAGCAGCACAGAAACACAATCCCCAAGGCAGCAGCATAGAAACACAATCTCCCCAGGCAGCAGCACAGAAACACAATCCACCCCCCCCCCAGGCAGCAGCACAGAAACACAACCCTCCCAGGCAGCAGCACAGAAACACAATCCCCCCCCCCCCCAGGCAGCAGAATAGAAACATCACATCTCCTTACCTGAACACACTCTCTCCTTAAGAGTATGGGCAACAGGTAGCAATGGAAGTTTAAAACTTTTCACGCCTAGCAACTAGCAATGGAAGTTTAAAATTTCGCACCTAACCAGAACGGATGCATGGGTCCTCTTTTGAGTTTTGTTTTTTCCCTGCTAGACAAGAAATATGTGGGGGGGGGCGCTCCCACCCTTGCCTCCTCGCTCAGTGGTTCCGGGACCCTTGTGCAGTACTCTCTTCTCATATAAGTTATTGTTACTCTGTGATCTGACATTCGTTATATATAAAATGTAGGCTAGCAGCTGGAACCGGAAGTACTACAGAATGTGCCACTTTTGCTTCTTTTGTAGATATCTAGTTTGAAAGTTCACATTTGAAATACAGCAGAATGCAGTGAATTGCAATAGAAATGTGTGTTTTTGTATAGTTTTCTTTAGTGTTAGTGACTGTTTTGTGTGTTTCACCTCCTATCATCCTTCTGCTTTCTTCCCTGAGTCCACCAGAGCATCATGTTTCCTGCCTTGTGAAGTTTATTTGGTAAAGTTGAAGTCAGTTGGTATCAGATGTGTTCACCGTCAGACAAGGGTTCAGTTGGACATTCACTCTCCCTTTGTTGGATGAATGTGTGTGCATGTTTCTGTGTGAGTGTGTGTGTCTTTTTTAATTTCCTGAAAGCTCTGCGAGACCGTGATAGTAGGACAGGCTGTACTGAGTAATAAGTTGTCAGAGCAAGCAAGGCTTCATCTGTTTTCACAAATAACACCCTTTCTCTGCACATGCACTTCATGTGCATCTTGCACCACTGGTTGCATGTATATGTAAGTTGGAAAGTTACTGGATCTGCAATAGTGGGGGGTGACCCCCTCACTCTATGGTTCCGGTGCCCATGTACAAATTTATATGAAGTGAAAGTTAAATTAAGTAAGGCATACTTGCATAATATGGTAGACTGGCATTGTAACCAGAATTACTCTCTCTGCTTTGAATCCACTAAGTGCTAGGATAAACAGATCCACTAAGAAAGCTCAACTTTCAAAGTGCCAGGAAACTAAAACAGCAACTTGAAAGTAAACCCTTTTTTTGCAGAGAGAAGCCCCTCCTCCACACTGGCCATGTGAGGTGCAAGCCTTCCCACCCCCTGAATTCATTCATACCAACTGCATGGGCACACAAACACAAAGAAAGAAGACGTCCGACACAACACAGACCTCACTGCTTGCAGATAGTTAGAAATCCCACCAGCAGTGATTTCCTGTGAAAAGCTAAGGCCAGCATTCTGTTCCTTGTCTCTTGTGCTTCCAACACTTGATTTTCAGGGAATTTATACATCCATCTGTGTATATCCCAGAAAAAAGCTGCATCTTAACTGCTAATTCAAAATGGACAAACTAGGTATCAGAGAATGAATTATTTTTAGATGTGTGCATAAAAACAAGTGCAAACATTATTTCATATTATACCCATTTTTCAGAAGAAATGCATGATTAAGTATAAATGAAATTAAGTATAAATGAAACCTCGTTTTGGAGACTGTTCTACATTGAACAACTTTGTGCCTGCAACATTCTGCTGTTATATTTTGTTCTTTAAGTTAGTCATATTAGTTGTGGGGAAAATGAAGTTTTATTTTTCTGCTCATCAAAGAAAATCTTGAATATTATTATGTGAGGAATAACAAGGAAGTGAAACCTCTACCTTAACGTTGGGGACGGCTTTCTCTTTGCATCTCTCTTGTAGTTTATGTACTCGTTCATCCTGTGACTCACTTTTTGGAATATTTACATAGTAAGACAATGTCTTAATGGAACTTTGCTTGGGTAACAACAACCGTACCAACAGCATCCTTTTTTTTGTTTTGTTTTAAAATTATTCATTTTTGTTTAACCCCAAAATATGACTTTTGTCTGTTTTTTGTCAAACTAAAAATGCATTTTTTATAGAAATAAAAAACATTTATTTCTGTAGTTTGCCTTTGTGTTATATATTAGGCTTCTGACAGTACAAAAATGTATTTGCCTTTCCTTTTACGTACATTTGAATTATTTTGGCTGTTAATTGGGTAATTCCAGTGGATGCAAGTGTCCCTTCTTAGAGGTGACCTGGCAGCACTATCTGATTAAATAACTTGGTCAGAATCATAAACTAGGGACACGGAGTCTAAAGGAAACACATTCTAGAGTGCAGAAATCAGTGTGGTAATAGCAAATGGCTTTAATGTTCTCTTTTTAGTGCCACATAGATCCATATTTTTTTTTTTACTAGGCATGTAGCTCCTTATTGAGAAGGCTAGTTTAAATTTCAAAATTTTCAAAGCACTGCATTTGGTCACACAGCAGGCAAATGAAGGTGGAAAGACTCAAACCCTGTACCCTTGGTTTATTAAGTCAGAGCTTTTGGCCTTTGCACCATCTGCCAGTTATGATGTTTGCTATTTGACAGCCAGGATTCCCAGCTGGCATTTATCCAACTTTTAGTGGAAGCAGATAGAAAAACAAATGCTCTGCAAACATTTCTGCAATGGTAACAAATAACACAACAAGCTTAGCTATTACCTGGATATGAATACAGTTGGTAATTTGAGTTAATTTAGAATATTCGACCGTGCCAGTGCATTAGTGTAACTCTCAGAACATTATGGCGGTAGCACAGTTTGACACCTCCTCTTTTTCTACTCACAGACTTTTACAACTTCTAACCCACTAATCTCTGGGTTCCAGTAAAGCAGATAACAGATCCCTTTTAACCCAAAGTGTTACCCTTTCATGATTTAGCAGTACACAGTGACTCTCCACCTATGCTAATTAGTTAATGGGGTTGGTTCAGTCATCACAGCATACAGAATTTCATATTGAGAGACAAGGTAAAGGCATGCAAAGAAATGCCTCATTAGCATCTCATTTATCAACGCTCTATATTACCCATGGCAATGTCAGGCCTTACCTTGCTAGTGTTCTCTCTATCACCTATGCGTCATGGTAGCATAGTTATGCAACACACAGATGCACACATGCGCATACACAAATACATACACACACACACACACACACACACACACACACACACACACACACACACACACACACACACACACACACACACACGCACACGCACACACACACACACACACACACACACACACACACACGCACACACACACGCACACACGCACACACACACACACACACACACACACACACACACACTCATTCACACTTCCAGGCATTCCCACTTACACACACATATATATATCCTAGCAACAATAAACATGTCCCATTGCAGTCACACACATGGAAACACTCACACAATCACATGCATGCTCCAACACACACACACACACACACGCACACACACACACGCACGCACGCACGCACACACACACACACACACACACACACACACACACACACACACACACACACACACACACACACACACACACACACACACTCATTCACACTTCCAGGCATTTCCACTTACACACACATATATATATCCTAGCAACAATAAACATGTCCCATTGCAGTCACACACATGGAAGCACTCACACAATCACATGCATGCTCCAACACACACACACACACACACACACACACACACACGTACACACACTCCTGGACATTCCCACTTACATTCATACATATCCTAGGAACCACAAACAAGCCCCATAACAGTCACACACTCACTCTCAGAACCACACACATGCATGCTCCAAGTGAGTCAATGAACCTGTTCCAGAAATACTCTGGTTCATGCTGCTGTGTTAATTGCATGATCCTGCTATTTCCAGTGGTGATCACATGCTTAATTTGCATTAACTAGTCCTCTCCACTGCTTCATTAACATGCTGCTTTGGCAAAAATACTGCTGTCTACACTATGGCCACCAACAGGGGAAACAGTCACAGGAGAGCAGCTACTGAATCAGTCAGGGTTACTGTGATGTAAACGTTCCATGTCACGGCATCCACATCATAGTAAGCCTTTCTGAATTCCAGGGTGTCTCCTACAGCCTGAATTCTGAACTGAAGTCACACAGACTGCATGATAAGCCTTTCTGTGGTGCTGTTCTGTAATGCTGCTTTAAAGTGACACCTGACCCTGCTAAGGAACACAGACCAAACATACATATATGTCAGATCTTTTTCTGTCCTTTCACATGTTGCATACATACATATATATATACATGTATAGATATATATATGGGTCTACTTTACATCAATGAAATGCCATTTACCCAAAACCGATTTCACAGAGACAAAACCACCGACAGCAGCAAAACATTGATACCCTGGAACACTGACTGTTCGCTCCAGGTAAGTAACTGCTCGGCCATCCTGTCGAACTTTGCTCCTTACCCCAATATTAGTGTGATCTCTGAGTTGGTATATTTAGTTGGGGGCTGCGGGTGGGTTTGGTTTTCTTTTGTTTTCTTGTTTGTCTCGGATGGCCAAGCAGTTATTTACCTGAAGTGAACAGTTGGTGTTCCGGGATGTCGGTGTTTTGCTGCTGTCAGTGTTTTCGTCTCAGTGAAACAGGTTTTGGGTAAGTGGCATTTTGATGATGTAAAGTAGACCCATACACACACACACACACACACACACACACACACACACACACACACACACACACATATAAATATATATTTAGATATATATATATATATATATATATATATATATATATATATATATATATATATATATACACACACACACACACACACATCTTTAACTGCTCTGCCATCCTGTTGAACTTTGCCCCTTATCCCAAAGTTAGTGCGATCTCCGAGTTGGTATATTTAGTTGGGGGGGGGGTTGGTTTTCTTTCATTTTATTGTTTGTCTCGGATGGCCAAGCAGTTACTTAACTGGAGTGAACTGTCGGTGTTCCGGGACATTGGAGTTTTGCTGCTGTCGGAGTTTTCACCTGGGTGAAACGGGTTTTGAGTCAGTGGCATTTCGATGATGTAAAGTAGACCCACACACACACACACACACACACACACACACACACACACACACACACACACACACACACACACACACACACACACACACACACACACACACACACACACACACACACACACACACATATATATATATATATATATATATATATATATATCTATACATAAATGTTATATATATAGCATGTATATATATATATATATATATATATATATAAATATATATATATATAAATATATATATATATATATATATATATATATATATATATATATATATATATATATCAAATACAATTAATACTCATAATTGAAGTATCAAATCATCAAAGCAAAAACATAAATTAGAATTGATCAAATCACTGCTAGAATCTCCTTGTGTTCTGACTGAGAGCGCTACTCAAACAATTTGGAATACAGAGCTGATAAATATATTTTTTGGCACTTTAACTGTTGACAGTTCTGCTCTGTCTTTATTTTTGCTTGACTGAATTATTCATATATTTGCTTGCAGAATTTTGTTTTCTGATCTGTGCTGAAATGTTTTTTTCTCCCACCCCACACCCTATTACTGTTATGTTCTTAAAGTTGGTGGATTTTGCTGTTGCCTGCCCCTACTATAAATTTGATAAGGGACACTCCTCCCAGTCCCATCTCTTTAGCTCATTCTACCTAATACGGAGATCATTTGGGAAGGCCAAACCCCCTCAGTCCCTTAACCTTGAATTATCTTGTTCCTGCTGTCTCTCTTTCCACTTATATATATGTATAGGCACTTTATTCAGCTGCTTATATTTTTCTAATTTGTGTTTCTTCCTACTACTCTGTAACTTCATCTTGCTTTGCTTTTTCCTGCTACTTGCTGCCTGTCCTCTAAAGTGTTCAACTGCAGTTTTTCTGTTGCATTTATTACTGCTTGTTTATAGCCTGTCTGTCTAAACTGTTAAGTGTTATTCTAAGCACTTAGTTTTGGTTTAAGCACATGGGCTTTAGGCCTACCCCTTAGCTCTCCCTGGCCTTTCTCCCTCAGATTCTGACAAATATGGATGGACAATTTCCTAGTTTCTCCTGCCAGTCTGGTTGATATGGGCATCCTGCGACAGTGTAGTAACTGCCTCATGTACACTGACAACCCTCTACTACTACCACCTAGGAACACAATTTGTGAGAGATGCAATTACAATAGGAACCAAGAGTCCAAGCTCTCTCCCCTCAAGCCAGTATATCTGGCATTGAAAAGTTTGTCAGCACAATCACTACACCTCAAACACCACCTGCACCTACACAACATATACCTACACAACATACACCTACATGTGCAAAGGTCCTCCACATAAACATACTCAAACAAAGGAGACCTCCAAGGCAAAAACACACACAATCTCCACAGCCCTCCACACCATATACCACGCATAGTCCACACACCTGTGTCTCACAGCCACTAAAGCTTTGCCAACACAACATATTAGTCATAGGAGACTCTATTGTGAGACACACAGATGTGGCTCTCACCAAGCTGGATAACAAGAAAGTCACGGTTAGTTGTCTGTCAGGTGCCAGAATCCACCATATCACATAAGCACTCAAGTCACTCACCAACAGGTACTGTTATGACTCTTTCATAGTCCATGTTGGTGTGAATGACTTGAGACCTATGCCTCTGGACTATATGATGAGAGACATGATTGAGCTCGCTGATTATGTGTCCCTGGCAGGTATGTCCCCAGCTTTAAGCATCATTCTACCGTCACCCAGAATGATGCCTTAATACAAACAGAAAATGATTGACTTAAACAACTGTCTTAGTCTCTAGTGTCATTTCAGTGGGATCCAGTACCTGACAGCCTGAGAAGATATGATCGACAGACCACAATGCTTTGCCAGAGATGGCTTGCATCTGTCTCACCTGGGCTTCAGGCTTCTGGCAAAGGCTCTTGCCTCCCCTATAGTGCTTTTTTTAGGAAAAGTGATGAAGTTAAAACTGCCAATATAAACATTTCAACAAAGCACAAATTAAAGGTCATGCTGCTAAACGCTAGGAGTTTAAACATGAAACTGTACTCATTGCAAGCATTCCTAACCCTGGACAAAGCTGACATGTGCAGTCACAGAAACATGGTTCAAAGCTGCAGAAAGCACCCCAGCCTTACCTTGTTACTCATCCTATCATACATTCAGACCCCAAACTGTGGGCAGTAAAGCCAAAGAAGGTGGAGATTCAATATACATTAAAGACATGCACACCTCCCAGCTGGTCAACTAGTATGAGGCACAGGAGACATACCAGGTGCAGATAACCATTGACAAGGCCCCTATTCAAACCATAGCTAGCTACCAGCCCCCAAATCTGACTCAAGATGCCCAAGCCACCTATTTGGACCTGTCTGAATCTATCAAGATTCATCCCTTTAACCTGATCCTGGGCGACTTTTACTTCACAAACATAGACTGAAAGAACTACTCATGCCAGAACACAAATGCCCAGAGATTCCTTGATTTTGTCAGTGCAAATGTGTTTGAACAGCTAGTCGATACCACCACAAGAGGTGATAATATCTTGGACTTGGTATTAACCAACATGAGTAACCACTGCAGCATCCCTATAGTATCATCCTCCCTGGTAAGATCCGAACACAAAGATGTCACTTTCGAAGTCACCATCCCCCCCCCCAGCTAGGATAAAAAAACTTCTCCAAAGCTAATTACATCCTCCAGAAGGATGGTATAAACAGCTTCTCAGCCCCCTCCGCCTCTGTGGGAACTGGCACCAGTATCCAAAACTACACCAAAGCACTATACAAGCATTTGTATAGATGCATGGAACCAGGAATACTCGACAGGACTAAATCATCCTCCGAAAGGAAGAGTAAACCTGTCTGGTGGACATCTGCAATAAATAAACTCTATAACAAAAGGAAAAAAATTGTTGTCCAAGACCAAGAAGCAGAAGGTGCCCAACTGGAAGCAATCTCTCCTTAGCCTGAACAAGCAAATAAGAGCACTAGTGAAATCCTCCAAAGCAAACTTCAAGTCCAAATTGGCCACATCTACTAGAGACAATCATAAGGCCTTCTTCACATATGTCTGCAACCTCAAAGGAAGCACCCAGATCTGTTCAGAACTGGTGGTCAAGTGCCATACATATAGCAAACTTGCTGGCTGACAGATTCAGTGAAAACTTTACCCCTCTGTCCCCCCATCTGTAAATCAGGACATCCCCAGTACCTGCCCATTTCCCCTTATATCTGGGCAACAGATCATCACTGCTCTCCCAAAGTAAAAAAAATACAGCCTCCATGGGACCCGATAACATCCCAGGCTGCATCCTACATGAACTCAGGCAGGAACTTACAGCACCATTAGGCACCCTTTTCAACCAAAGCCTGAGTACTGGCTTTGTCCCAGCTGAGTGGAGGACAGCCACTTCTCATCCATTTACACAAAGGTGGAGTGTCCACCAGTCTGAGAAATTATAGACCCATCAGCCTAACTAGCCTGATCTGCAAGGCCATGGAACGGATTATCATGGACCTCATTAACAAGATCATTGGCAACCTCCACTCACTTGATCCCACACAGTTTGGCTTCATTTAAGACAGTCACCAAAGCCATGGACGAGGGGAAGATGATTCACACTGCCTACCTTGACCGGACATAATAGATAAATGTTCTCAACTAGGCATCAAACCATATGTTACCAAATGGGTTGCAAACTGGCTCACTGATAGAACCCACACAGTTAAAATAGGAGAAGCCACCTAAAGCACTAGCCACTTAACAAGTGGCATACCCCAGGGTTCTGTCTTGGGGCCTCTGTTATTTGGGATATACTTTTCTGAGGTGCAGGCCAAAACCAGTGGGCTATGGCTGACCACATTTGCAGATGACTGCAAGCTGGGTGCTGTCATTAGTTCTCCTAGTGATGTGGACATCCTCCAAGACGGTCTCACTCAGACAAATGACTGGTGCCAGAAACATGGCCTCAAGCCGAATACCAAAAAATGCATCATTATCCCCTTTGGGGATAGTGCCATCCCCACAAATTATCACATTAATAACAATGTCCTAAGCATGCAATCAGTCATGAGAGATTTGGGCACCCAGGTTGATAGCAACCTGACTTTTGACCACCATGTTGCATCCGTTGTACAGAAATCCTTCTACATGGCCCACCTCATAAGTAAGGGTATCCCATCCAGCGACAAGGAGGTCATAACATCCTTGTATTCGTCCCTTATAAGGTCCATTATTGAGTACAACACCCCTTTCGGTATGTACCTCACAAAGCACATGCAGCAGATGGAGAGACCACAGAGGTTCCTCACCAGGAGAATCCATGGCTTCAAACATCTACCATATACAGATAGGCTAAAACTCCTATCACTCTACTCAGTTTCATACAGACTCCTCAGAGGTGACCTTTGTCTGGCATACAAGGCAATCACGGACCCCACCTTGATGGGACTGCTGCATATCCGCAAGTCAAGCTCCACTCAAGTATACCACATACTCGGCCTCAACCTGGTCTGTGACATCAGCAAGACTTGTTGGCAGGACAGATTTGTCTCCCAGAGACTCCCCTGTCTATGGAATAGACTCCCTCTCCACATCAAGCAGAGTACCTCTTTACCCCTTTTTAAGTGCAACCTGGATAACTGGATGGGAAACAGAAAATATACCCTTGAGATTCCACCAGTGTTCCTGCTGGACAGGGGCACTGGGTGCCGATTAGTCTAAACATGGGCTAAACTCTTGTCTCGGCTTATAAAAGGCCTCAAGGCCAATAGTCTAGTAACCTCCTATGATTCAATTTTCCTATGAAATATCAATACATCGAAAACTAACACATTCGCCCCAACCACCCTGAAAACAGTAGTATATGTAGGGTGTGGGGGGGACAAAGCCTCTGCTCCCTTCATGGCCTTCACACCCCCTGCAGTCGTATATATGCTAACTCCCACGAGTGCACAACAGCAGGGAAAGGGCAAAATCCCCATTCCAGCATTACCATGATCTCGTGTAAAAACATGCTAACATTCTAAGATGACTTGTGTAGTCGATCACTGGTGCCATGGCTTAGTCAGTTCGAACAATAGTGCATTTAGTAACCTTTTAGTCCATGAACATCAAATAGTTGATATTGCAGAAAGGGCAAAATGCATCACTTTTGATGGAGGTCATTATAGGGAAATTCCTCTCCAGTGATCATGGAGTTGATTATATAAGGAAAAGTGGGTACAAGAATAATTATCCGTACATGGGACAGTTATGTCTGAGTTCCAGTTCGATCTGGTTTCATTCAGAAATGAAGCCTGACAA
Organism: Protopterus annectens; assembly: GCF_019279795.1. Taxonomy (NCBI): domain Eukaryota; kingdom Metazoa; phylum Chordata; order Ceratodontiformes; family Protopteridae; genus Protopterus; species Protopterus annectens. The sequence goes on from NC_056729.1 coordinate 1,837,651,226, forward strand.
AAACATCAAGTAGATATAGTAAACCTTGTTATTTTAGTTCTCTTCTCAAAAAACTCAAAAAAACTTTCACTGTGACAGAATCTGTGTGTGTGTGTGTGTGTGTGTGTGTGTGTGTGTGTGTGTGTGTGTGTGTGTGTGTGTGTGTGTGTGTGTTGTACTACATAATATAAGTTTGTGTGTATTTTATATATATATACTGTATATATATATATATATATATATATATATATATATATATATACATATATATATATATATATATATCTGTGTGTTTGTGTGTGTGTATCCATGGGTGTGTGCACACGTGTCTATTTTATAGTACATAATGTTTATGTATCAGTGTGTGCCCCCTTGTGTGCCTGTTTGTATTTTAGAGTACATAATGTGTGTGTATGTTTGTGTGTGTTTGCATATTGGCATTCATGTATGTGTGTATATGTCTGCTCACGTGCAGATGTACTTGCTTGTGTGTGTGTGTGTGTGTGTGTGTGTGTGTGTGTGTGTGTGTGTGTGTGTGTGTGTGTGTGTGTGTGTGTGTGTGTGCTGCCTAATGCATATATGTATTGACAGAGACATACACACAGAAAGCAAGATGGCTGCATGATGCGCTTGTTTAATATGTCAGTGATCAACAATCAGAATCAAAGTCATTCAGTATTGAACTGACAGTGAAACAAAGACCATTGAAAGTCATTGTTTCTGTATTAAAGAATCTTTGTTTGGGGCTTTGTTGTCAAAGTATTCATCCTTTTACACTCACTTGCTACTTAAATATACTAAGTCAAACATTGTCATACCTTGAAGAAAATGAATGTTCTCATAGGTTCATTGGTTTATAGGCATATACTTGGTTAACAGCCAACAAGGTCTTTATAAACCTAGCCATATGGACACTTATTAGAAGTGAAGTATGTTAGTTAGGGAGTTTCTAAAGGTTATGTGGGAGGTTACATTAGGTTGAGCATTACTGTCTGTGTCTATCAGAGACATGGGGGCCAGTTCTGTAGTGAATTCCCCATTTCCCATCTATTAGTTAAGGTTTCACTGAAATAGGATTTTAAGGATCAAATCTGCTTCCCATGGATGTGGATTCTTTTCCAGAGCATGGAGATCTTCTGCGATGTGGCTCTATCTCCAACATATCTTATTTATGTCACAAGTAAACTGTATCTCCTTGGATCTAGTGGTTCTGATGCTGTTCATTTTGCAGATGTGCAGAAGGTCCATCAGAGCTGGATCCAAGGATGCCTTGTATGCCAGGAATAGATTGCCTCTCAGTAACCTGTAGGAGACCGAATACAGAGAGAGGGCTTTAAGGTGATACATATAAGATAAAGTGTTTATATCCTGGGCTCTCCTGGTAAGGAACCTGTCTGGTATTCGAGCTGGTTCATATGTACGGTCAGGCACATGCCGAAAGGGCATTATTCTCAATGGTGAGTATGATAACAGCCAAATAAAGTGGCATTATGACTTCCTTGGATCTGGATACCATGCCCGCCCTTATAAATAGGGTCACACAGAATGATTTTCTTACTACTTTGGCCACGTGTTCATCAAAGGCCAGATTACTGGCTACATATGTTTCCAGATCCCTGACTACAGGGTCAAATCTTAAGGGTGTCTTATCAATGGAGTAATTAGCTTGGGTGGCAGTTTCCTCAAAAGGCACTATAATGCATTTTTTTGGCATTGAGTATTAGTTTATGACTTTAGGACCAGACATTTGCCTGTGTTAAACCCTTGTGTAAGATGTTTGTGCTATGGTGGAATCTATGACAGCTCCCAATTTGTGATCATCTGTGAACTTGGTCAGCCAAAGGCCCTTGACATTAGTCAAATAGGAGCTGTCCCAACACAGAACCCTAAGGTTCCCTGCTGGAGACCAGTCTCTAAGGGGAGGTGGTATCACCAATCCTGACTTCCTGAGTTGTTTCTGTGAGTCATCTGGCAAACCAGTGAATTATTTTGGGGTTTATGCCCAGTCCAGTGAGTTTGTCAACTATACCTATGTTGGGTATTGTATTGAACACCTTAGCCACATCCAGATAGGTGGTATACACTATTTCTCCTTATCCATTGCCTTGGTGATCTTCCCTTCATGATCATTTCCATGATAATTCATTCCATGGCTTTGCATATTAGACTAGTTGGACTAATAGGTCTGTAGTTTCCAGGGTCTGTAGATGGTCCAACCTCGTGAAGTTGGATAACCATTGCAGTGCTCCATTTTTGTGGTACAAAGCCTGTTTTGAGTCTATAGTTGAAAATTGACTCAAGTGGTCCTTAGGAGGCATCTCTAGATATTGTCAGAGCCAGTTGTATAACTGAGTAAGTCGTTTAACCAGGCAATACTGACAGTATGACCATAAAGTCAGGGACCTAAGCCTAACTGCCTCACCTTAACAAATTATGGAAAAAAATAAAATCTAGCTAACTTGGAGTTAAAACTTACAACTGTAGTTTGTGCTGAGTCAGCCATATTTGCTAGAAATCACTTGCAGGAAATCATCCTTAGGAATCAAACAAGTGGGCAACTCTGAGACCACCTGTGCCTTCTGATGATATGTGAAAGAAGGAGAGATGAGTATGTTGGGAAATACTGAGTTCAGTATTTTCACATCAAAAGTATGCATGCAGGGTCACAAAAGTGTAAAATATGGTATGAGGAAAAGTGGTTTAACTCCATGCAAAGTAACCTGTTTGGCTTGTTAGGGAAGCATTGATGAAGGAAACTGGACTTATTCAAGTAGTTAATGTTATAACCAGGAAGGCGTGGCCACAGTTCAGATGGACAGCTTTACCTGGGGCAATAAAAACTAAGGGAGTGAGTTGGTATTAGTTCTTCACATAAAATATGTATTATACATGGAACAACAGTCTGCACCAGCATCTCACAGTTCTTCTCTGCATGGTGTTATGGAGGGACAATTTTATTTATTATTAATTGTTTTGTTTAATTGGTTTAGTTATTGAATGACTGACTGATATGCTGGTTGTCTAGTTTTCAGTAAAAGCCAAGGTAGGAAAGCTTAGGAAATGTTAAGGAAAAAGAAATCAAGGCCTTGTCTAAGTACAGACAGGAAACATATTTTTGCCACATGTCAGGGTTAACCTAGACGTTTTGGTTTAGGTTAGGGCAAGGCCTTGTCTAAGTACAGACAGGAAACATATATGTTTGCCACATGTCAGGGTTAACCTAGAAGTTTTCATTTAGGTTAGGGGAAGTAAACTCAAGTCCAGAGGATATAAGTGATGTCAGAAGAGGGATATGAACCCCTGACTCCATTTGGCGGTTAGATCATGTGACCCCATACGATGATTAGCATGTGAACTATATTTGCCATGGATATGGTTATGAAGGGGTAGTAGTGTTTTAGTCAATCTGTTAGTAGGAAATTCTAGTTACTTATCAGAGGAACAATGCCGGTGTGGTTTTGTGTTGTGGTTATTGCAAGGAATTGACCCCATCCCATCCCTTAAAATTTATCACAAGGAAGCACGGCAGATCATAATGCCCTTAAATTCTATTTCATATGAAATTTATAAAGTGTGGAATAAATCCTGAACAGCTCTTGAACAGAAAAGGATAAGTAGAAACCCATTCAGTAATATGGAATATGCAAGTTAACAGACAACATTACAAAACTCCATGCTTAGCCATAGCATTTAAGGAGAAGTGCATTATTTCATAAGGGGAGACAGCAGCAAGTTACACTTTCAGAAGTCCTTTGTAATTGAAGTAGTTGTAAACACTAATCACTTAGGTAGTAATCTTATTTGTAATTTAGGCAACAGTTCAATGTAGAACAGCAGTTACGCTAATGGCAGTAAAGTCGTACTGATATAAGGCAGTGATACAAATACCTGAATGTAAATAACCTGCACGTACGTAATATGCCAGTAGGAAGGATGCTGTTCTCATTCATGCTTTTCTTGCTACCAACACTCAGTGAAGCAGAGACACCTTTGTGTGGCTTGTAACAGTAATCATGTCTGTATCCCTATTTCCTTATATGCATTCAGAGACTTTAAACCACCGTTACCCACTCGCTTGATTTCTAAACTTGATTTCCTGCGAATGATCTCTGGCAAATGCATTTGTCTCAGCACAAACTAAATATTTTGAAGATGAGGCAGATTCAGTTTTTTTTAGCATAAAACCTAAATGCACCTTCTCTGTGCTGCTGCCCAGGAAGGGATGAGGTAGCCCCAGCCTTGTCTTATGGTCACCCTATAATAGTATAGCAGCTCAACAAGAGATGACACTGAGGTGGACATACTTCAGGGACAAGGGACTGACAGTGGAAAACGTGTGCACTGAGCTGCAGATTCGTGAGCTGCAAAGCCATCATTTTGGTGCGATATGTGGGGTATTAAAGTCTCACTGCAGCCTGCAGTCTTTCATTACTGAAGCACAGGATGCTCACAGCATGAATGGCTTGATTTTGCACTGAGACTGATGCAGACTACAGCAGCTTTCACATGCATCACTTTGTGGGTTGGGGCTTTGGTGTCTGTAACTGCATCATGACACTAACCAAAGTACTTACTCCATTAAGAGTTATTTTTTTAGATGAACCACGATATTTAACAAACAGCAGAAATTGTAACACTATAAACTGCAAAACTATATACAGCACTAAAACAAATGAAATTGCATGCACTCAGAATGGGTCTAGAACCTGCAGTCTGATTTTCTTTAACTGGAGACTACTGTGACAGATTCAGAGATTCTGGTCTCCTAACCATTACTGGCACCAGTCCTCTGTTATTCTAAGCTTGGTCCTGCACCCTGAGACCTAAAGGTCCTGTCAGATTGTATAGCTGCCGAATACCTTGTTTACGTATTGAACTAGGGTAGAAAAAATAAACTACACAATATACTGAAATAAATTACAGTATACTGAAATCAATTCAGGAAGAAGAAGAAGCACAGAAAAGCAGACTCATTCCAAGCTGCCTGCTGTGCAAAATGTGTGTGCACATTAATAAAAGGATTGCTTAACTTTTTCAAATCTTTTTATAATTCCCAATCAAAGGGGTTCAAGAGCTCAATCACAGCCTGTGTAATCTCAAAAAGCTCTTGTTAAGGATCATTTTCATGCAGAATTTACAGAAATAAAAACTGCGTGCTGCCCTCGCAGGTGGTAATCAAAGTGACTAGCAAATGAAGATTGACAGCCAGTGTACGGCACTTGACAAGCTGCCTCCCTGCGCCATTCCGGCACAGAAAACGAAAACACATCGGACTTCTTCACCTACTCAGGCAGCAGGCACGCATATGGCCTACGAGTTAAAAATAAAGAGACTGTGCATATATTTCCATATATAATGCACACCATTCCCTATTTAATATGCAAATTCCCAGAGACGCTGCTGAACACCTTCTGTTCAGAGTGAATAAATTTGAATTTGCAATTAGAATAATCTTGTATAATTAATGAAAACCGTCAATTTTCAGCTCCTAAGTAATTTGATTAACATGTTGATAGGGGCACTTATCAAGCACACAGTACAGCAATGGGTCGGGCAGCAGAGGAAGGGAAAGAGAAAGAGAGACAGAAAAGTGCAGGTACATGCTCTGACCTCACAACGCTCAATACTGTACTGCCTCAGAAACACAGCCTCTGAAAAATAAGAAAACAAAACAAGAGAAAACCAATTCCTTAGACTGAAAGGCAGGCAGCGATTGGCTCTGAAACTATTCCTTATTCCTCTGTTTTATATTAGTTATTTTAAACTACATAATACAAACTAAGCCATGTTAACTTCCTTCCTGGTTCATTTGGAAGGGGAAGTAATTCTTAAAACTCTTTTCTGACAGTTGATGCAGAGACTATGGTTGTGAGCTGGAGTTTTAGAAGAGTGCTGATTTTTTTCTAGCAAATTCCATAAGATGTTTATCTACCAGAATATTCAGTTTAAGGCACAATGGGTTTGTAATATAATTATGGTCTCTCTATTGTATTAAATTAAGTCTCATTTGCAATTTACTCTCAACACAAAATTATAGAGAGACTTTGTTGCCAGATAAAGTGTAAGGTACTATAACTTTTCTCACAGTATGACCACAAGCTCTACATATGGGTTTCCTAATAGAGGTATACCAGCAAATAACTTTTGGGGTCAAACTGGTGCTGACATAATTCCACATACTGAGTGTGGATGGATGATGCAACTATATTCCCAGAGTACAAAGTTTACAGTGTGTTTGATGCAGGTGAAGTGCAAATGCCAGCTATTTCTCTGAAAAAGGTATAACCCTGGATATCACATGTGTTGGAAGGGGTAAGACAATTTATCAATGCCCATGAGATCAAATATGGGCCAAGTATAAGAAGGTGATGGATTACTAGCCAATGTCTAGATAAACTGACCTCATGAAAAAATGTACCTGATGAAACTGCAGGTGGCATCAGTCACAAAGCACTTTTTGCATGAGGGTAACTCACCAACATGTCCCATTTGGTGGACACACACACACACACACACACACACATATCTCTCATTGTCAGTAATAATTCAATGTAAAAGTTAAGTAAGGAAATTAAAGCTAAAAAGCTAAAAGCATTGCAGTGCCACAGCTGGTAAATGACTGCCATCAATGGCACACACTGCAGTCCAGGAATGTATTGCGTACGCAGTGGAGTAAACAACAGCATGGACACGTACGGAAGTCCAGAAGGACATCTCCATTAAATGCTGCCTGCGTTTCATGAGCTCAGTTTACAGGAGCTGCTCAAGAATTGGTGTGTTCTCTCTGATCTCTGGAGTGAATCCAAATAAAATCCAAGGTATCCTTTGAAATCTGCAGAAAAATAAGTATTTTCATTAACTGTACTGCACTTTTAAACTGTGTGTAACTGAACAGCCACCCACTTTTAACTCTTTTAGCCATCTTAATGTTTTGCTGTTTCACTATTTCAACAGTTTGTTATTTGAAACTGCTTTTCCTGTACTTTGTATTTTCTACCACATGTGCATTTTATACCATAGCCTAGATTCAGATTTGCTGAATCTAGATTGTTTGGCATTATCTCAGCACTAAAACCAACCATCTTACATTAGGGCCCCCTGCACGCTCGTGGCAGAAGAGTGTAGCAAAGGACCCATCTGAGTTGGAGATTGAATATATCTATATCTATATATATATATACATATACATATGTGTGTGCGTTCACTTCAAAATATTGGAAGCTCAAAATCCTGAATCTCAAAATACTGAACTCAAAATCCTGAAAGCTCAAAATACTGAAAACTCATAATATTGAATCTCATAATATAGAAAAATATACAGAACACCAACATTGATTATATTGCAGCAGGAATACATACAGAAACATATTACCCTTCTAGAATTATAAGCAGGGGGGCAAGTTTTGCTGACTGGCTCTAGGTAGCCATGTTAAAGGATTGTGGTCTGTAACTACAGTGAATTTCTTTCTATACAGATAAGGTTGAAGTTTCTGCAGTGCCCACACTATAGCTAGACATTCCTTTTCTACAGCTGCATAGCATTCCTCCTTAGGTTGGATCCTACAAGTGAGATATAACCACTGGGTGCTCTTCTTCCTCTGAGGAAACCTGACTAAGTACAGCCCCCACCCCATGATTTGAAGCATCCACCTGCACAACAAATTCTTTGCTGTGATCTGGACTGGCTAATACAGGGGCTCCTCCCAAAGCTCCTTTAAGCTTCTGGAATGGCTGCTCACATTCTGGGGTCCACACTACTGTAACTGGCTGTTTTTTCCTTGTCATATCTGTGAGGGGAGCAGCTATGGTACTATAATTGGAGACAAACTTTCTAATAGTACCTCACTGATCCTAATAATGCCCTCACTTGCTTTTCGTACAGGGGAGCGCCATGCCTGAATGGCTTCCAGTTTGACAGGTTCTGGCCTGATCGTACCACTCTCCACACTATGTCCCAGGTAGGAGACCTCTGCCATACCCACCTGACATTTATTGGGCTTAATGGTCAACACTGCCCTCTGCAGTCTGCCAAGGACCTCCCTGACATGCTGAAGGTGCTCTTGCTAGGAATGGCTGTAGATGGCAATATTATCCAGGTAAGCAAGGGCAAAATCTCCTGCTCCCGCTAGGATATGATCTACTAGCCTCTGCAAAGTCATTGGGACATTTTTCATCCCAAAGGGCATCTTCATAAAACCATACAAGCTGAAAGGAACCACAAACGCTGACCGCTCTCAAGCATTGGGAGTCAAGGGCACCTGCCAGTAGCCCTTGGTAACATCAATAGTTGACAGATACTTAGCCCCACCCAGCTGCCCTAGGGCTTCATCTGTCCTAAACATGGTGTAAGCATCTGACTTTGTGTGACTATTTAGCTTCCTGTAGTCGACACAGAACCTGATGCTGCCATCCTTCTTTAGTACCAGCACCACTGAAGGGGCCCAGGGACTGCTAGACTCCTGGAATACTCCCAGTTCCAAAATCTCCTGTATTGTCTCTCTCAGAGTCTGTCTGGCTAGCTCAGGCACCCTGTAAGGGGCCTGCTTAATAGGCCTTTCAGTTCCTGTATCCACATGGTGCTTTTCCCAGTGAACAAACCTCCAAATTCCTGTAACACTGCTCAGATTTCTCGAACCTGGTAGAAGATAGCTGCTGGGACATTGCTACCTCCTCCACTGACATGCCAGTCTGAGCCTCACTGTGGAGATCAGCCAACTGATCCCCCTCAGACTCCTCCTGCCATCCACTGCAGATACTCAGCACAACAGCTTCTCTATCATGGTAAGGCTTCATCATGTTCATAGGTTCATAGGTAGATACTAGGATATTGGCCCTAGAGCCTATATAAGCATAGTCAAAAAGGTACCCTGGCTTTCGCCACCCAAGAAAATTATTTGTTACCATGTACCATGTTAACATGGTACAGTCTGTGCCCCTGCCTAGCAGTTCTACCATGTAGTTAACATCACTGACCTTCCTTACCACCTTGTAGGGTCCTTCTCAAGCTGCTTGCAGTTTATTGTGTCTGACAGGAATGAGAACCATCACCTGCTGCCCCACAGTATACTCTCTGGCTCAAGCATTACTGTCACACCAGACCTTTTTCTGTTGTTGGGCTCCTGCCAGGTTCTCATGGGCCAAGCCAATGAGCTCCCTAAGCCTTGTCCTGAGGTTTAGGACATATGCCACAACAGACTCCTTGTGGGATTCACACTCAACCTTTCACTTATCATGAATCAATTCTAAAGCCCCCTCACACTATGCCCATACAGCAACTCAAAACCTGTGGGTCCTGGGGCACTACCCTGTATGCAAACAATAGACGGGGCAAATATTTGTCCCACTCCTTCTTAAACTGGTTTGCAAATGCCCATAGCATAATCTTTAGCATAGAGTTTAACCTCTCCACAAGGCCATTAGTTAGCTGATGGTGTGGGGGGAGGTGTCTTTAGGTGCTTCACCCCACAGCACTCCCACATCAGGGCGATCATTGAGTATAATGTCCCTCTCATCATGTACCTGACCAAAAACTTGTCACAGCTAGAATGATTACAATGCTTTCTCACCAATTCTTGTCAGTCAGTATTTCTCTCAGGAAACCTACCCTGCTGAAAATCTCTAGCAAAGCATTTGCCACCTTCTCTGCCTCGATGTAGGGCAGAGCCACCACCACAGGGTATCTAGTAGCATAATCTACTATCACTATGATATACTTTTTCCCTGTGGAACTTGGGGGGCTCAGAGGCCCCACAATATCCATAGCTACCCTCTGAAATGGCTCCTCAATCACAGGCAAAGTCATAGGTTCATAGGTTCATACTAGTCTATCTGCCCTAGGGCATTTATAAGCCTAGCCAGAGTGTGTTTGGCTTTCACCACCCATTTTAAATTAATTTTGCTATGCCCTTTTTCGAGGTTAGTATACTGTGCCTCTGTCTAACAGTGACACAGATGTGATACCCGGGGTAAACCTACGATCTCCCATCCACTCATCAAGATTCCTCTTGAAGAGAGTCAATGAGGGACTCTGCCTAACCTAGACTGGGATTTTATTCCAGAGTGAAGGGAGCCTCTGGGTTATGAATCTGTCCCACCAGCATGTCCTATTTATTTCAGTGCTGAGGTTCAAGTCTCTCGAGCACGTAGCCCGATGGAATTTGGATTTTCTGAGGTGCAGCATGTCCATTAATTCCGGGTTGGACATGGCTTTATACGTCAGGCACAGATCGTCTCTGAGCAGGCGGTATACCACTGAGTAGAGCTGGAGTTTCTTTAACCGGGCAGCATATGGCATCTGTTTGAGCCCTTTGATCCTCTTGGTGAGGTACTTTTGGGGTCTTTCCAGTTGCTGCAGGTGTCTGGTAAGGTACATCCCAAAAGGGGCATTGTACTCAATTATGGGCCTGATGAGGGATGAGTAAAGAGGCATGATGACCTCCCCTGATCTAGATGTGAATCCCTTCATGATTAGGTGGGCTATATAAAATGTTTTTCTAACCACTTTGGCCACGTGGTTGTCAAATGAGAGATTGCTATCAACTTGGGTCCCCAGGTCCCTAATTACTTCTTCTGTACTTAATGGATTACCACCTATGTGGTAATTTGTGGGCACTTTGTTTTTGCCAAAGGGGATGACTATACACTTTTTGGCATTTAGCTTGAGGCCATGGCTCTGGCACCAGTTGCCTGTTTCTATGAGGCCCTTTTGGAGGATGCTTGTGTCAGCTGGAGAGTTGCTTATGGCGCCCAGTTTGCAGTCATCTGCGAACTTGGTCAGCCACAGTCCTTCCATGTTGGCCTGTGCCTCTGAGAAATATATACCGAACAAGAGAGGTCCCAGGACAGAGCCTTGTGGGATGCCACTTGTAACTGGTTTGGAGTCTGACATGGCTCCAGCAATTCTAACCATGTGGGTTCTGTCCTTGAGCCAGTTTGCAACCCATCTAGTGACATAGGGGTTTATATTTAATCTGGTGAGCTTATCTATAATGCCCGAGTGGGATATTGTATCGAAGGCTTTTGCGAGGTCCAGGTAGGCTGTGTGGACCACCTTCCCCTCGTCAATGGCCTTGGTGACTGTTTCAAAGAAATCGATCAGGTTTAAGAGGCAGTATCTGCCCTTAACAAAGCCAAACTGGGTAGGATCCAGTGTCTGTAGGTCCCCAATTTATTTATGAGGTCCATGATGATCTTTTCCATAGCTTTGCAGACCAAGCTAGTCAGGCTTATGGAGCCATGGTTTCCAGGATCCGTTGAGGCACCACCTTTGTGGAGAGGGACCACTGTTGCTGTATGCCACTCTTTGGGTACATATCCTGTAGTAAGGCTGAGATTGAACAGTAGTTTTATGTTTGGGTTTAGCTCTTCTTGGAGTTCATGTAGGACACAGCCCAGGACACCGTCTGGTCCCATTGATGCTGTATGTTTTGCTTTGGAGAGAGCGGCTCTTACCTGAGCATCTGAGATGTCAGGGAGGCAGCACTCTACTGGGATAGATATTTGCCCTTTTGGTGGGGAGGGGGGAGAGACGTTTGGGCTGAACCTGTTAGCTAGGATGTTGGTAATGTCTGTGGGTTCAGTGTATTTTTTGTCATTTTGGACTAATTCTGAGCATATCTGGGAACTCCCACCCAGGTTCCTAACATAACTAAAGAAAACCTTGTGATTATCCTTAGTGTCCTGTGCAATTTTTCTCTCGAAGTTGGCCTTAGACGATTTTATGAGTGCCCGTAGTTTTTTGGTAATACTGATCAGAGATGCCTTCCCTTTTTGGGATTTTGCTCTATCATGTAGTAGCTTCCTCCTTCTATTGTATAGTTTGTTTATGGCTGGGGTCCACCAGACAGGACGTCTGCCTTTGGAGGATTGGGTCTTGGTTTTATTTGGGATTGCATGATCCATGCATTCCTGAAGGTGTTCATAGAATGCGTTTATAAAGGATTCTTTGGTCTGGGATGTATTTTCCATGGGCCCGGGGGCTTTGAAGAATTCCACCTCGGTTTTGAGGAGTGTGAAATTTGCTTTAGAGAAGTTTTTCACTGTGGTTTTCTGAGCAGGGGGAGGGGTCGGGATGTGAATATCCAGTGAGATTAGTTTATGGTCTGATCTTACCAGTGAGGGATACACTTCTGGTCTGGAGCATAGAGTCCCCATGTTGGTGATGATCAGGTCCAGTATGTTTTCCCCTCTTGTGGGAGTGGTAACAAGTTGTTCCATAGCATTTGACTTTATAAATTCTAGGAACCTTTGGGCTAGGGTGTTGGAGCTAGAGTAATGCTCCCAGTCTATGTTTGGGTAGTTGAAGTCGCCCAATATAATGGTGTTTGGAGAGACATTCATATTTTACAGTGTTCTCAGGAAGGCCGAGTGGGGTTCCTGGGTTTGGGAGGGTGGTCTGTAGCAGGCTATAAACTGGAAGGCAGTTTTACCCACTGTTAGTTGCACATGGATAGTCTCTGATGCTTCGTGCTGTGCCACCAACTTGGAGGTGTGGGTATCTTTGAAGAATATTGATACTCCCCCTCCTTTTGTGGTTTGGTCCAAGTTTTGGGGCCAAAAAGCATGGTATGAGGTATAACCTGGTAGTGCTGGGGTACTCTCAGGAGCCTTGAACCAGGTTTCTGTTAATGTTCAGATATCGATGTTTTCCATGCTAAGGAGAGTTTCGAGTGCATGCATCTTTTGGTTTAGACTTCTGGCATTGAGTAGCATTACTCTTAGTTTCTTATCCCTTGTGATACCTATGGAGGTGGGTTTGTCTTTTGAGCCTTGCCTAAAAAGGCACTATGGGAGAAGCAAGGGCCTTTGCCAATATCTGAAAGCCCAGGGGTGGCAGGTGTAAGCCGTCCCTAGCGAAGCATCGTGGCTTGTCGAGCATGTCATCCCAGACTGACAGGCATTGGATCCCCTTTGAATGACACCAATACTTAAGCCAATTGTTGAAATTGATCATCTTGTCTTCATATTGTGGCATCATTCTTGGTGAGGGTAAGATGCTACTCAAGGTCAGAGTCATACCGGCCTGGGCTACATGCTCAGAGAGCTCCTCTATGTCTCTTTTCATGTAGTCCAGGGAGGTACGTCTCAGGTCATTCACACCAACATGGACAATGACTGAGTCATATTTGTACTTGCCTTGGAGTGACCTGAGTGCTTGTGTTATGTGGCGGATCCTAGCGCCTGACAGGCAGCTCACCGTGACCTTCTCCTTGTTCAGCCTGGTGAGTGGGACGTCAGTGTGCCTGATGATAGAGTCACCTATTACAAGTGTATCAGGTGTGTTGTTTAGCCTTAAGGGCTGTGTCTGTTCGGCACACTGGCTTTGTGAGCTATGTGTTGCACGTGTTTTGTTTTAGGGTAGCGGTTGCTTGGGTGTCTGCTTTGGATGTCTCTGCTGCTTAGGCAGATTTTTATTTAGAGCCTCTGAGTATGTTTTTGTGTGTTTATGTGTTTGGTTTGCGTCGTGGTAGGTCTATGTGAGACTGGAATTGTAGTGAGTGTGGTTTCCTTCTCCTCCTGACTGGTTACGCCAGTACTGAGTTGAGAGAGCTTAGCCTCCAGTTTGGCTATATGGTTGCATTTCTCACATGCGCTGGAATTTGTTGGGAGGAGAGAGTTGTCTGTGTACATGAAGCAGTTGTAACATTGCCTCAAGATTCCCAGATTCACCAGCTGGACCCGAGAGGAGATTGACAACTGACATTTGGACATGCTAGAATAGTATTGGGAATTCCTTTATAATTGAAAAAAGGGCCAATGGGGAACAAGGTACTCAAGGGGAGTTTGTGAGGGTGTAGTGCTTTTAATTTTTTTAGAGCTGACTTATATAGTTGCTTTAGTGAGCAAGTGCCAGGTAACTTAAATGCAATGTGTTACAGGTAACTTAAATGCAAAAATGACAAACAGTAACTTTCTTTCAAGTGAAACAAGGAAATAAGTACAGTAAGCAATGCAGATATCACTAGGGATCCACAGAAGTGCTGAAAAGCCGCATTTTAGGTGGAATTAGTGTTTCAGAGAAATAACAAGCAAACAAACAACAAGCATACAAACAAAGCTGGATTCAGCAGGCCTGGATCTAGTCTATGCTACAGCAAACAAGGTGTATCAATTTCAGTAAGAAACAGTTCAAATATGCAGGCACTATAAGCCTTTAACCAGAAAATCCCAGCTCAGAAGGGCAGAGTCCAGCCTCTCCTCCCACAAGAGTGCAGACCACAAACCTTCTTAATGTAAAATAACTGTCCTGAAGCCCAAGTGCTTAAACCAGAACTAATACACTTTTAGAATAACAGACACTGAGCCCTCAATCAGCAGTTCCCAACCTAGAAGGATGTAAGCTACCTGTCCTGCCACCACAGTGCAGGCCACAAACCTTCCTAATGTAAAACAACTGGTCTGAAGCCCAGGTGCTTAATCCAAAAGACTTAGAATGATAGCTACACTTTAATCAAGTTACTATCAAGCAGTAATAAATACAATTGAATACTTTAAAGAATGCCTGGATTAGTGCTCAAGTTATACAAACAAAGCTAGATTCAGCAGACCTGGATATAGTCTATGCTACAGCAAACAAGATGTACCGATTTCAGTAAGACACAGTTCAAATATGCAGGCACTATAAGCCTTTAACCAGAAATGTCCAGCTCAGAAGGGCAGAGTCCAGCCTCTCCTCCCACAAGAGTGCAGACCATGAACCCTCTTAATGTAAAATAACTGGCCTGAAGCCCAAGTGCTTAAACCAGAACTAATACACTTTTAGAATAACAGACACTGAGCCCTCAATCAGCAGTTCCCAACTTAGAAGGATGTAAGCTACCTGTTCTGCCACTACAGTGCAGACCACAAACCTTCCTAATGTAAAACAACTGGTCTGAAGCCCAAGTGCTTAAACTAAAAGGCTTAGAATGAGTTACACCAAGCAGTAATAGATACAATTGAGTACTTTTAAGATGACGCAAAAGCAAATTAAAGTAGGAAAAAATACAAATAAAGTAAAAGCAGATAAAGATAAAGGAGCTTTCACCTTGTCTCCTGCCTTGCCTTCTTTTTGGCACTGATCACAGGTCCTGCAGTACCCTGCTAGATCCCTAGAAATCCCAGGCCAATAAAAGTTCTGCATAATGCATCTCTTGGTATGCTTTATGCCCATATGACATGCGAGGGAATGTCATGGGATATGGCTAGAAGTGCCAGACGGTAGGATCTGGGCATTACCAAATGATGTATTACCTTACCTTCTAGCTCTCCCTCAGGGGTCCACTCTCTATACAGTAACCATTCACTCCAGTAACAGAATCCCCTTTTCCTTGAGAATCAGGTACCTCCCTAACTACCCCCTCAAGCCTTTTAGTGTAGGGTCTGAGAGCTGAGCCCATCTCAACTCTCTCTTTGTAACCCTTCCCAGCTCCTCTCCACGGGAAGTCTGGTATCCTTTGACAGCAGTGCCTCACTGTCAGCCTGAGTACTACAACTCACCTCTGCCCTTGCAGTCACTCTGTTCAAGGGAACATCAGTGCCCACACACAGCTGTGGCTCACCTTCAGTCTCACTGCTACAGGGTTATTCCCTCCTTGAAGTAGCCACATCACCAGTCTTGGCTTCAGGTGTGCGGTCTGTCTGGGTCTCCCCCAGGCTACCAGACCCACATGCCTGTCTCCGAGCCTGACTGCATGTCACTGCATGCACACAAGGTACTTCATTATCAAAATCATTCCCTATCAAGACATCTGCAGAGATATCTTCAAACACACCTACTTGCTTGTTTCCTTTTCCATCCTCCCAGTCAAGGTGAACCCTGGCCAAAGGCATTTGGAATGGGATCCCTCCTAAAGCTCTGAATGGAGTGGAATTTCCAAGCAAGTACTGCTCCTATTTATCCACTGCTGGCTTCACAATGGTTATATCAGAGGGTGTGTCTGTCTTGGAAGTGGCCTCTTTTCCATTTACCAAGATCAGATATAAATTCTGCTGGTAGTTTGGTACCCCCATTGTCTTCAGACAACTCACCATTAGCATTCTGTTATTCCCACTTGCTGGCTTCCTCACCTGTCTGCCAACCAGATTTTCATGTCCTCAGGCAAAGAGCTAAGGGCTTGTTCACCAAAGGTCTGACAGCCCTTGGAAAGTGGTGACCTGACACCCACTCATCCACCTATGAAAATAAGTGCTTAGCTCAGCAGTAAAATCACATACACTTTCATCTGTCTTGAGTCTATAATCACAAAACTGTTTTCTGTTAAAACATTGGAATAAACAGTGCTTCACTTCTTCCTAATCTAAACAATCAGTATCAGACAATTTAAAAACAACAGTAACAGGTTTACCATGGAGTAAGGGGGTGGGGAACTGCACCCAGAGTCCTCGGTCAACATTATACTGAGAAAGCACCTCTGTAGTGCAGGGGCCTGCTGTCCACCACTGCTTCAGACCCAACGCTAAAGTGGACATTGTAGCCTGTCGGGTGGCATATTTGTGTTTCTAAGAAACCAGCTCACCTCTAGATTCATAATGCAGGACAATAACCTAGAACTCCTCCACATTCCTCTTATGATAAACAAAACCTGACACCACATAATAGGCAATTACAGTACCCCCTCTAAGGCACTGGCAGGTCATGAGGCATATCTTAACAAACTAAGATCTCTCACCATAAAACCTAACACTATCCTCATGTGTTACTTCAGTTATTCCCCCATTAACTGAAGAACCTACACCACCATAAAAATTATACACATATATTTCTAGGATTCATTAAGGCCAAGTCCCAGGACCAATAAATTGAAACCCCAATGAGAGTTTCTAAAATATTAGAACTGTTTCTCATAAATGCAATCTTCCTATGCTCAGAGTACACATTTTCCAAATCACTGGTCAATTATAACCACTAAGGAGTATCTTTCACTCTAGGTTTGAGGCCCAATTACCTCAGAAGACCTCCATCTACAGATACTATTCTAAGACAAATCTACTCCAGCTAACTAATGACCTGATAAAATTCAAAGACTCATCGCACCTAAATGACTTTGCTTCACATGCAGTTTTCACAGATTAATACTATGTTCACCTTCAAGCTGGTATTGCGGTCTCAGTCCCCATAAGATATAAATATAATGCAAAGTTTAAGAACAAATCAATTTGGTAGAACCTTGGTATCAGTAAATTATGCAACAGAAGAAAGAAACCCCTAACCTATAAAATCAAACTTAACCCCTTATCAGGTAGAGAGGTGTTCAAAATGTTCAACAAAGCACTTAGAAGCAAAATTAAATCCTCCAAGAACATGTACAAATTGCAAACTGGCACCCATGCTGAAGATTACCATTAAGCTTTTTCAACTATGTTAGAAACCTAAGAAAGAATAACTAATAATGTACTGAGCTAAATATAAACTAACATCACATTCTCATCCCCTGAGGACATTGCCAACATATCAGCAGACAAATTCAGCTCAAATTTTATCTCCCCAACTCCCAGAATTTGCTCACAGCATATAAGCAGACCTACGCGACCCCTCACCCTTGAGTAAGTCCTAAGGTCTCTCCCCAAGTTTATAAAGACTAGCCACCCAGACCCCATGAATGTGGTAGGTTGTTCTCTTGTCAAGACCAAGCACTGCCTGGCTAAATCCGTATTACATTTATTTAAACTCAACCTCTTTGTTGGAATCATGCAGGAGGTGTGGAAAAATGCTGTAGTCATCTCACTCCATAAAGGAAAGGGGAACTCATGACTGACCTGGGCAACTATTGATCTATCAGTCTCACAAGTCTTATCTGTAAGGCAATGGAGCACATCATTATGGACCTCAGAAACAAGAACTTAGGCAGTCTTCAAAACCTGAACCCAAACCAATTTGGGTTTGCTAAAAGATCTTGCCTCTTGAACCTGGTGGCCTTTTTTAAAGAAGTCACTAAGGCAGTGGACTCAGATAAGTCAGTTTACACAATGTACTTGAACTTGTCTAAATCATTTAGAACCATTCTGCACTCTTGCACTGATAAGCTAATGCAATTCAGTGTAAACTCTTATGTTACCCACTTGATTGCAAACTGCCTCACCAACAGAACCCAATCTGTTAGTGTTGTAGGCCCACGCTCAACTAAAAGAGTTTTTACCAGTGTCATCTGCCAGTGACTGGTCCTGAGACCATTCCTGTTGGTATCTGCTTCTCTGATGTTAAAGTAGGCACAAAAGGACTGTAGCTGACAAATTTTGCAAATGACTAAAAAACTTGGAGCTCTCATAAATGCATTACATTACCTATGTATTCTCCAGAAGGGCCTAACGCATGCTGATAATTGGTTCTTGGACCAAAGTCTCAAATAAAAAACAAACATTGCAGCACTGTGTCTTTTGGCAAATCTGAGCACTATTGATATCACATAGGTGACAACCCCTCCCCCAAAATTAACTCATTAAGGACTTGGGCACCATCATTGATAATGAACTATCCTTTGACTACCATATGACCACTGTCTGCTAGGAAATTCTTTTATTTAACCAGACTAATCATCAGGGGTGTTATCTTCCAATCCAAGGAAACCACTGTCTACCTCTACTCCTCCCTTAGCAGACTAATAATAAAATATAATGCCTCATTTGGTATGTACTTGGCTAGGCATTTGACCTAGCTTGAGAGACCCCAGCATTTCCTAACTATAAAAGTCAAGGCCGTGTCATCCTTGAGTTAAGTTATCCCAACTGCCTTAAAGCTCTTTCACACTTTTCCATCTCCTACTGACCCTTGAGAGGAGACCTTTGCCTTACCTACAAACCTTGAAAGATCTGGTCCTTTCTAATCTCTTAATTTTCTACTGAAACATGACATGTTGGCAGGGTAGATATCTTTCACAGAAGGAGAGGTTAAGCATACTCTGGACAACTGGATGAGCGACCATCAGTACACCCAGGATTTGCCCCCTCTACCTCTTATGGAAAGAGGTGAAAACTAGGTCAGGGACTAGTATTAGTTCATATCTTGGTAAATTGTTGTGGTCATTGACTAGGCTACAAATGGTGCATTGGATCAACAGCTTAATATAAATCTATGACCGTATATGCACTTGCATATCTATATCAAACTTTATTTAAAAATAAGCACAAAGCAATAACTTTAGTATCCTTTGCCCTCCATATCTGAGGACATCCATCCAAAAACCTCCAAACTGCTAATCTACATCTATAATCGAATAAATGCATGTCAAATGGCCAAAATTACAACTACTGAAAGATCAACAACAAATGGTCAAAAGACAAAACCCCAAATAAACTACAAACAGGTTCTGTGCAGGAAGGCAAGCTCTTTTACACCCCGACAACCTTGCTACTTATATATACCGTCTGACATTGCAGGGAGGAAAGGACAAGAACTCAATTCTCACTAGACTGTGATCTCGTAAAAGAAGAGACCCACTTTTTAGTACTTCTAAAACATCCAGTACCAGATGCATTCCACGCTACATGTTTGTGCTTTTGTGCTTGGTTGTACTGCATTCAAAATTTCAACTGTCTGAAATTATGAATGCATTTCCTACAATCTATCTCCAGCACAGTAATCATCCCTTATACTTTCAAGCACACAGTAATCATTTTTTAACAAATGTTAGGTCACCCAAGGTTCCAAAAGACATTAGACCAATTGACAATCTGTGGCCTGTAAATAAGATATTTGACAAAAAATGTCTGCAAACAAATACATTTATTTAATTGACTGGTCTCCTTTGAGATGAACAGCACAGCATTAGGCATGGATTTAGCACTGCAGGTTTGTAAACTGCAATGAACTACAGCTAGAACAAAAGTATGCTAACAGCAAAACCTTCATAGAGTGATGAACTACAGCTAGAACAAAAGTACGCTAAAAGCAAGACCTTCACAGAGCAATACACTATAGCTAGATCAAAAGTATGCTAAATTCATACAGTGATGAACTATAGCTAAAACAAAGGTACGCTAACAGCAAGACCTTCATAGAGCAATGAACTATAGCTAGAACAAAAGTATGCTAACAGCAAGACCTTCATAGAGCAATGAACTGTAGCTAGAACAAAAGTACTCTAACAGCAAAACCTTCATAGAGCAGTGAACTGTAGCTAGAACAAAAGTACTCTAACAGCAAGACCTTCATAGAGCAATGAACAATAGCTAGAACAAAAGTGTGCTAACAGCAAGACATTCATAGATATGACAAGAGTACTCAAAACAGTCAGTCAAGCTCTGCTCCTCAAGAAACTCACCAGCTTTGATTTCAGAGAAAACACCATATTTTTGTTAAAAAGTACCTGGCCAAACAAACACGTCAGCTCAATGCTAACTATAATTTATCCAACAAGAGATACTGTGTCCCTCAAGGGTCAGTATTAAATTCAGTACTTTCCTGACTATTCCTGTCTCATGACCTGACATCCATTAAAGTAATTGTTTGCACCAGTGATATACCTGTGTTTGTGTTAGACACATTGTCATTTAACAATCACACCAATAAAATGCAACTGAATTTCAACAGATTGTCAAAATGTATCATCAGTAACCACCTTCAACACTGGGATCCTGTGATTTGCCATCAAGCAAGCACTTTCAAAGGCACCATCCTTGACAATGGAAGAAGTACAACATAATTATAGTCCCTTCATAGATAACCAAAATGTCCCAGACTCATTTTAAACTTTAAACCACATACCAAACTAACCATCAACAAGGTTATGGCAGGGCTTAATTTATGCTACAAAATATCACACTTCTTTTCACCCTCAGCTAGGAATGTGCCTATGTAAAATCTGAAATGTAGTGTTAAACTCATAGCTTTCCACTCCTTTATAAATACCCATCTCCTACAGGTAGAAGAAAATAAAATCTGCCACTATGCCCCACTAACAAAACCACAGTTACATCACTCTGAACTAGTGAAAGAGGGCATCTGGTTCCCAAAACATTGTGACTTCAGAATCATTAACCTCCAATACCACCCATTTCTTAAAGCTCCCTAACCATTAGGGAACCTCATACACCCTTAGAGAGTCCCAGACTAAATCAAACTCATTAGTTAAACCATCTTTTGCAACTGCAACTAGTTTAAAAGCATTTGGCACATTAGCACCAGCAGTTTGAAAGCATATTCCAATCAATAGCAAGAAAGAAAAGACCGTAAAGATCTCCAAATTAAGTCTGAAGCAACATCTAATCAAAAATAACTTTTGTTTATGTCATACTGTAGATACAATGAATAATGCAAAGAATTAAAAGATATTTTTTACACAGAATCAAGTTCTTGTATTACTTATGTAGGGCTTGTAAGATGTGAATATCTCATGCTGTATGTAAATGTTATTGCAATTGTAAACATCAAATTGTGTTGTAGCATAGACTCATAGGAAAATATGTTGCCATTTTGCCTAATGCTAACCATTGTTACTATAATTATTGATTCTGTCTAATGCTAATCATTACTATTATAATTATGGGATGTAACTGCTATCTCTGCTTCAGTATTGGTTGCATTTATCACATGAAACTGCTAGATGAGTATGTCATTGTATCTATTCTCTTTCATGAACCTGGGACTGACCAGCCCACCTACCTAGTTAGCAAAACTGAAATAAAATTATTTATTTATTTGTTTATTATTTATTTATTTAGCATTTGTTTACCGGGAAAGTCCGATTTGGAACAAGCCAATTTTCAGCGAAGGCCCCGGGAGAAACTCTTCAGAGGCATGTTGCTGCAACATGTGAGAAAACTGGAGCACCCTGAGGAAACTCACACAAATGCAGGGAGGACATGCAGACGCCACACAGAAGGCATACCAGCTGAGAATCGAACTGGAGAACCTCTTGCTGTGAGGTGACAATTCAAAGCACTGCCTCTAACAATCTGCTCACATGAGAAATTAATAAAGCTAAGAGATTCTGAATATGTGGAAGAAAAGTAATCCAGATTAAGTCCCCTGCATACCCCACATAAAACCCACTTAATGCAAATGTACCTTTAAAAGCGGTTCTCAAAGCACTTACATTGTTTTACTGATTACTGTGCTGATGCTTTTATTAAATGAAATGAGTTGTTAATTGTTTTATTGGTTTTAGTATTAGGTCCTTCCTGGACCCTTTCCAGTCACAAAGGTAATGTAAATACAATATATGTCTCGGTATATAGATAGTGTTATGCAGCCAGTCAACAATCATGATTTTAGGAGGTGGGCGAAGACTGAAATACCTGCAGAAAATCACCCTGGCATGAGAAGGTCATGTAAAGCTCCACATAAACAGCAGTTGGTGGTTACAGCTGAATTCCCAGCCCCTGTCATAAAGCAAACATTTTACCACTGAGCTTACACTGAGGAAGACAGATAGCATCAATGTGTTTAGGTAATTTTACGGGTCATCTTCCGTGATCTCCTTCCAGTATGATCAGATTTAGGTGTAGCATTTTTCTTTGAAGGTGTTTTTCCATTTGCTTGTTTTCACAGTGTAATGTTGTGACTAGTGCTTTTTCTGGGGAAGATTTTCCAGAAAAATGATAAATCAGAAATATGCAGTAAGTGCATTTTGCTCTTTCCTCAGACTTATCACCATCTTGAGTGAGCATATATAAAGGAATGAGGGGGTGTGATGAAGAGGGGCTTGCCCCCTGCAAAATGTATGAATATTGTGAAGACAGTGCCATGTTGTTGGCAAACAAAGGCATATGTTTAGCATAGTGAAATCTAATTTTATGGCAGGATATACACTCCTGAAGTGACACCCCAACCCTATATACAAAATGGGAAAAAGGGTTTTGGATGGATGGATAAGTAGTGAAGGAAATAAAGTGGTAGAGAGGATAAAGGAATGGAAACACACTCAAAAAGACTGGGGGGAGTGCAATTGTGTAGAAGAGGCCACATCAAGGGAGAAGACAGTCCAACAAATAGACAGTAGAAAGAGAAGGCAGTTAGAGAGGCTGGCTTCCAAATGTAATTTTACAAAATAATAAAAGGAGATACAGAGGTTCTGAAAATGGCAGTTTGACAGAATCTGTAACTTACACAGTGACTGGGCCATTACTAAGGTGGTGGAAGGCTGGAATAACATGACAAATGATATATACAGCACAGTAAAATGCTAATGTTAAGGTTCATGGTGAAAATCTCAATGAACAGATTTTGAGGAAGATACAGGAGTACTAGCTGGGAAGGAACAGAGGGACCAGTGAAGTGGAGGACATTATTGGAACTGGACATGGGTGGTGGACAGACTGTAAGAATTGCAATGGCAGGGGAGTACAGGGGAAACAGTGCTATATGATATCCAAAATGTGTCTGATTTTGTGTAACGGAGATTTGTGGAGGTAAGTCTGAAGAGGCAAGATATAGGTCCTATGTCCTTAACATGGTTTAAGACATTATATAGTGAAGAAGAGACATATTTCTGAACCTTTTAAACCAAGCAGACAGATGAGCCAGGGCTCTCAGCTCTTCCTGTTACTATTTTTTGGTATTGGAGATATCGTCAGACTTCAGCCGTGGCATGTGCGATAAGTGCTGTGATTTGTACTGTGTAAGACTAGATAGTTAGTGGTTCTAATCTCACTGCAGGTCACATGTATGTATGTGTGTGTGTGTGTGTGTGTGTGTGTGTGTGTGTGTGTGTGTGTGTGTGTGTGTGTGTGTGTGTGTGTGTGTGTGTGTGTGTGCGTGTGTGCGTGTGCGCGTGTGTGTGTGTTGTGTGTGTCTGTGTGTGTGTGTGTGTGTGTTTGTGTGTGCGTGCGCTCGTGTTTGTGTGTGTGTGTGCACGCTGCAGGCGTGTGCATGTGCTGTGCTGCAGGTGTGTGTGTGTGTGTGCCTGCATCTCCCTGCAAAACAACTGAGAATCCCTCATTGACTACCAAACTGCAATGGTTTTGCACTTTAAGGTCTTATGCAAACAAATGATTGGTGCCAAAGTCATGGCCTCAAACTCAGTGCAAAAAATATATTATCACCCCTTTTGGCAAGAGCGATGTTCCTGCAAATTACCACATCAATGGGAATACCCTAAGTACGCACTCAGGGGTGAGAGATTTGGGCACACTGGTTGACAGCAACCTTGCCTTTGATTACTATGTCTCCAAAGTGGTTGGTAAGGAATTCTATATCGCTCACCTCATAAATAAGGGCATTGCCTCGAGAAGAAAGTGATGTTATCACCTTCCTGTATTCTTCATTCATTAGGCCAATAATTGAGTACAACGCCTCTTTTGGCATGTATCTTACAAAGCACCTGCAGCAATAGGAGAGACCACAAAGGTTCCTCACAATGAAAATTCAAGGTCTTCAGCAGTTATCCTATGTGGATCAGCTGAAATCACTGTCACTTTATTCTGTTGCATGCAGACTACACAGAGGCGATCTCTGCCTTGTGTATACGGTGATCTCTGACCCCACTTTATTGGAAATGCTGCACATCCGCAAGTCAAATGGCATAAGTGTAACTCATCTAAAGACCTAAACCTGGTATGTGACATCAATAGAACCTGTTGGAGGAGCAGATTTGTCTCCCAAAGGTTACCACACATTGGAATAGACTCCCACTTCACATCAAACAGAGCACCTCATTGGCCCTCTTCAAACACAATCTGGATGATTGGATGGGTAACTGTAAATTCACCCCAGGAGTTCCACCTGTGTCAATCTTGGACAGGATCAATAGGTGCTGATCATGGTAATAATGACAAAATTTGCTAAGGCTTGTAAGGACCCACAAGCCATTAGCCTAGTAACTTCCTATGATCCTAAAATTACAAAAGTTGTTAGGACAGAAATGTAATCAGAGGAGTAAGGTATCATATGTCCACAGATGACTATATAACAAAACCCTTCAGGATGATCTGGGAAGGACGAGACAAGTTTATAGGAAGCCTGGAGACTTTCATGTGTAAAAATGAATGGGCTTAGAAGTGTAAGATGAAAATCTGCAATGGTGGAGTCAGTTGTGGTAGGGGGGGGACGTTACACATCATCATGCAAAGTCTACTTCCAAGTAACTATGGAAACACCAATGGGGGAGTCAGTTGTGGTGGGGGGCGAGATGTTACACATCATCGTGCAAAGTCTACTTACAAGTAACTATGGAAACACCAATGGGGGAGTCAGTTGTGGTGGGGGAGGGGACGTTACACATCATCGTGCAAAGTCTACTTCCAAGTAACTATGGAAACACCAATGGGGGAGTCAGTTGTGGTGGGGGGGGGAGATGTTGCACATTATCGTGCAAAGTCTACTTCCAAGAACCTATGGAAATGCTGCAATCAGGTCAGAAATTACGAGAAGAAAGAAATCACTGCATTGAAAGCAGATCCTTATACAAATGTATGAAAAAATAGTTTTGCCCAATTTTGCTAGTTTGGGTAATATTCTTTTGCTTACTATGTATGAGGTTACAGATCAGTCTACTGTATATACAGCTCTTATTTTATTCTAGATTCTGCATTTGCTGACATAACAAGAATAAATATTTTGCACAGATCTAAAGAAACAAACCACATCAATGTATGCATTCCTGTGGTTATACAACTTAAACCAGAAGGTGGGGACATTATATTGCTGGTCATACTGTAATGCTATATTGTGGATTTCTTGATAATAAAGGTGACATTTGTGCTGAGGGCCATGGCGAGTATTAATGACACTGCTTGTATGGCAACATGACCTGCTGTTGTGAAAGATGGAGAGCAGAAATAGTTCACCAAAGAGATGCTCACAACATTACAGGAGCTGAACCAAGAGCTACATGCAAACTATACCAAGAGCTATATGCAAACTGTACCGAGAGCTATATGCAAACTGTACCAAGAGCTATATGCAAACTGTACCAAGAGCTATATGCAAACTATACCAAGAGCTATATGCAAACTGTACCGAGAGGTATATGCAAACTGTACCAAGAGCTATATGCAAACAGTACCAAGAGCTATATGCAAACTGTACCGAGAGCTATATGCAAACTTTACCAAGAGCTATATGCAAACTGTACCGAGGGCTATATGCAAACTGTACCGAGAGCTATATGCAAACTGTACCGAGAGATATATGCAAACTGTACCACGAGCTATATGCAAACTGTACCAACAGCTATATGCAAACGGTACCGAGAGCTATATGCAAACTATACCGAGAGCTATATGCAAACTATACCAAGAGCTACATGCAAACTGTACCGAGAGCTATATGCAAACTGTACCGAGAGCTATATGCAAACTGCACCACGAGCTATATGCAAACTGTACCAACAGCTATATGCAAACGGTACCGAGAGCTATATGCAAACTATACCGAGAGCTATATGCAAACTTTACCAAGAGCTATATGCAAACTGTACCGAGGGCTATATGCAAACTGTACCGAGAGCTATATGCAAACTGTACCGAGAGATATATGCAAACTGTACCACGAGCTATATGCAAACTGTACCAACAGCTATATGCAAACGGTACCGAGAGCTATATGCAAACTATACCGAGAGCTATATGCAAACTATACCAAGAGCTACATGCAAACTGTACCGAGAGCTATATGCAAACTGTACCGAGAGCTATATGCAAACTGTACCAAGAGCTATATGCAAACTGTACAAAGAGCTACATGCAAACTGTACCAAGAGCTATATGCAAACTGTACTGACAGCTATATGCAAACTGCACCGAGAGCTACATGCAAACTGTACCAAGAGCTATATGCAAACTGTACCAAGAGCTACATGCAAACTGTACCAAGACCTATATGCAAACTGTACCTTAGGCTATATGCAAACTGTACCGAGAGCTATATGCAAACTGTACCGAGAGCTATATGCAACCTGTACCGAGAGCTATATGCAAACTGTACCGAGAGCTACATGCAAACTGTACCGAGAGCTATATGCAAACTGTACCGCGAGCTATATGCAAACTGTACCAAGAGCTACATGCAAACTGCACCGAGAGCTACATTCAAACTGTACCGAGAGCTATATGGAAACTGTACCGAGAGCTACATGCAAACTGTACCGAGAGCTATATGCAAACTGTACCAAGAGCTATATGCAAACTGTACCAAGAGCTACATGCAAACTGCACCGAGAGCAACATTCAAACTGTACTGAGAGCTATATGCAAACAGTACCAAGAGCTATATGCAAACTATACCAAGAGCTATATGCAAACTGTACCGAGAGCTACATGCAAACTGTACCGAGAGCTATATGCAAACTGTACCGAGAGCTATATGCAAACTGTACCGAGAGCTATATGCAAACTGTACCGCGAGCTATATGCAAACGGTACCAAGAGCTATATGCAAACTGTACCGTGAGCTATATGCAAACTGTACCGCGAGCTATATGCAAACTGTACCGAGAGCTATATGCAAACTGTACCGCGAGCTATATGCAAACTGTACCAAGAGCTACATGCAAACTGCACCGAGAGCTACATTCAAACTGTACCGAGAGCTATATGCAAACTGTACCGAGAGCTACATGCAAACTGTACCGAGAGCTATATGCAAACTGTACCGAGAGCTATATGCAAACTGTACCGAGAGCTATATGCAAACTGTACCGCAAGCTATATGCAAACTGTACCGAGAGCTATATGCAAACTTTACCGAGAGCTATATGCAAACTGTACCGAGAGCTATATGCGAACTGTACCAAGAGCTATATGCAAACTGTACCGCGAGCTATATGCAAACTGCACCAAGAGCTATATGCAAACTGTACCAAGATCTACATGCAAACTGTACCAAGAGCTATATGCAAACTGTACCAAGAGCTATATGCAAACTGTACCAAGAGCTACATGCAAACTGTACCAAGAGCTATATGCAAACTGTACCAAGAGCTACATGCAAACTGTACCAAGACCTACACGCAAACTGTACCAAGAGCTATATGCAAACTATACCGAGAGCTATATGCAAACTGTACCGAGAGCTATATGCAAACTGTACCAAGAGCTATATGCAAACTGTACCGAGACCTATATGCAAACTGTACCGAGAGCTATATGCAAACTGTACCGAGAGCTATATGCAAACTGTATCGAGAGCTATATGCAAACTGTACCAAGAGCTATATGCAAACTGTACCGAGAGCTATATGCAAACTGTACCGCGAGCTATATGCAAACTGTACCAAGAGCTATATGCAAACCATACAAAGAGCTATATGCAAACTGTACCAAGAGCTACATGCAAACTGTACCAAGAGCTATATGCAAACTGTACCGAGAGCTACATGCAAACTGTACCGAGAGCTACATGCAAACTGTACCGAGAGCTATATGCAAACTGTACCAAGAGCTACATGCAAACTGTACCGAGAGCTACATGCAAACTGTACCGAGAGCTACTTGCAAACTGTACCGAGAGCTATATGCAAACTGTACCGAGAGCTATATGCAAACTGTACCGAGAGCTATATGCAAACTATACCAAGAGCTACATACAAACTGTACCGAGAGCTACGTGCAAACTGTACCAAGAGCTATATGCAAACTGTACCAAGAGCTATATGCAACCTGTACTGAGAGCTATATGCAGCCTGTACCGAGAGCTATATGCAAACTGTACCGAGAGCTACATGCAAACTGTACCGCGAGCTATATGCAAACTGTACCGCGAGCTATATGCAAACTGTACCAAGAGCTACATGCAAACTGCACCAAGAGCTACATTCAAAGTGTACCGAGAGCTATATGCAAACAGTACAGAGAGCTATATGCAAACTATACCGAGAGCTATATGCAAACTGTACCGAGAGCTACATGCAAACTGTACCGAGAGCTATATGCAAACTGTACCGAGAGCTATATGCAAACTGTACCGCGAGCTATATGCAAACTGCACCGCGAGCTATATGCAAACGGTACCAAGAGCTATATGCAAACTGTACCGAGACCTATATGCAAACTGTACCGAGAGCTATATGCAAACTGTACCGAGAGCTATATGCAAACTGTACCAAGAGCTACATGCAAACTGTACCAAGAGCTACATGCAAACTGTACCGAGAGCTATATGCAAACTGTACCGAGAGCTATATGCAAACTGTACCGAGAGCTACATGCAAACTGTACCAAGAGCTATATGCAAACTGTACCGAGAGCTATATGCAAACTGTACCGAGAGCTATATGCAAACTGAACCGAGAGCTATATGCAAACTGTACCGCGAGCTATATGCAAACTGTACTGCAAGCTATATGCAAACTGTACCAAGAGCTACATGCAAACTGTACCAAGAGCTAAGTTCAAACTGTACCTTGAGCTATATGCAAACTGTACCGAGAGATATATGCAAACTGTACCGAGAGATATATGCAAACTGTACCAAGAGCTATATGCAAACTGTACCAAGAGCTATATGCAAACTGTACCGAGAGCTATGTGCAAACTGTACCGAGAGCAATATGCAAACTGTACCGCGAGCTATATGCAAACTGTACCGCGAGCTATATGCAACCTGTACCGCGAGCTATATGCAAACTGTACCAAGAGCTATATGCAAACTGTACCGAGAGCTATATACAAACTGTACCGTGAGCTATATGCTAACTGTACCAAGAGCTATATGCAAACTGTACCAAGAGCTACATGCAAACTGTACCATGAGCTACATGCAAGCTGTAGCAAGAGCTATATGCAAACTGTACCAAGAGCTATATGCAAACTGAACCGAGAGCTATATGCAAACTGTACCGCGAGCTATATGCAAACTGTACTGCAAGCTATATGCAAACTGTACCGCGAGCTACATGCAAACTGTACCAAGAGCTATGTTCAAACTGTACCGCGAGCTATATGCAAACTGTACCGAGAGATATATGCAAACTGTACCGCGAGCTATATGCAAACTGTACCAAGAGCTATATGCAAACTGTACCAAGAGCTATATGCAAACTGTACCGAGAGCTATGTGCAAACTGTACCGAGAGCTATATGCAAACTTTACCGAGAGCTATATGCAAACTGTACCGAGAGCTATATGCGAATTGTACCGAGAGCTATATGCAAACTGTACCGAGAGCTACATGCAAACTGTACCAAGAGCTATATGCAAACTGTACCAAGAGCTACATGCAAACTGTACCATGAGCTACATGCAAGCTGTAGCAAGAGCTATATGCAAACTGTACCAAGAGCTATATGCAAACTGAACCGAGAGCTATATGCAAACTGTACCGCGAGCTATATGCAAACTGTACTGCAAGCTATATGCAAACTGTACCGCGAGCTACATGCAAACTGTACCAAGAGCTATGTTCAAACTGTACCGCGAGCTATATGCAAACTGTACCGAGAGATATATGCAAACTGTACCGCGAGCTATATGCAAACTGTACCAAGAGCTATATGCAAACTGTACTAAGAGCTATATGCAAACTGTACCGAGAGCTATGTGCAAACTGTACCGAGATCAATATGCAAACTGTACCGCGAGCTATATGCAAACTGTACCGCGAGCTATATGCAAACTGTACCAAGAGCTATATGCAAACTGTACCGAGAGCTATATGCAAACTGTACCGCGAGCTATATGCAAACTGTACCAAGAGCTATATGCAAACTTTACCGAGAGCTATATGCAAACTGTACCGAGAGCTATATGCGAATTGTACCGAGAGCTATATGCAAACTGTACCGAAAGCTACATGCAAACTGTACCGAGAGCTATATGCAAACTGTACCAAGAGCTACATGCAAACTGTACCGAGAGCTACATGAAAACTGTACCGAGAGCTACTTGCAAACTGTACCGAGAGCTATATGCAAACTGTACCAAGAGCTATATGCAAACTGTACCGAGAGCTATATGCAAACTGTACCGAGAGCTATATGCAAACTGTACCGGGAGCTATATGCAAACTATACCAAGAGCTACATGCAAACTGTACCGAGAGCTATATGCAAACTGTACCGAGAGCTATATGCAAACTGTACCGAGAGCTATATGCAAACTGTACCAAGAGCTATATGCAAACTGTACCGTGAGCTATATGCTAACTGTACCAAGAGCTATATGCAAACTGTACCAAGAGCTACATGCAAACTGTACCATGAGCTACATGCAAGCTGTAGCAAGAGCTATATGCAAACTGTACCCAGAGCTATATGCAAACTGTACCGAGAGCTATATGCAAACTGTACCAAGAGCTACATGCAAACTGTACCAAGAGCTATATGCAAACTGTACCAAGAGCTATATGCAGGCTGCACCGTGCGCTATATGCAAGCTGTACCGAGAGCTATATGCAAGCTGTACCAAGAGCTATATGCAAACTGTACCGAGCTATATGCAAACTGTACCGAGACCTATATGCAAACTGTACCGAGAGTTATATGCAAACTGTACCAAGAGCTATATGCAAACTGTACCGAGAGCTATATGCAAACTGTACCGACAGCTTTATTCAAGCTGTACCGAGCTATATGCAAACTGTACCGAGACCTATATGCAAACTGTACCGAGAGCTATATGCAAACTGTACCGCGAGCTATATGCAAACTGTTCCGAGAGCTATATGCAAACTGTACCGAGAGCTATATGCAAACTGTACCGAGAGCTATATGCGAACTGTACCGAGAGCTATATGGAAACTGTTCCGAGAGCTATATGCAAACTGTACCACGAGCTATATGCAAACTGTACCAAGAGCTACATGCAAACTGTACCAAGAGCTATACGCAAACTGTACCAAGAGCTATATGCAAACTGTACCAAGAGCTACATGCAAACTGTACCTAGAGCTACATGCAAACTGTACCAAGAGCTACATCCAAACTGTACCAAGAGCTACATGCAAACTGTACCAAGAGCTATATGCAAACTATACCAAGAGCTAAATGCAAATTGTACCGAGAGTTATATGCAAACTGTACCGCAAGCTGTATGCAAACTGTACCGAGAGCTATATGCTAACTGTACCGCAAGCTATGCAAACTGTACCGAAAGCTATATGCAAACTGTACCGCGAGCTGTATGCAAACTGTACCAAGAGCTATATGCAACAGGACACTAAGGATAATCACAAGGCTTTCGTTAGTTATGTTAGGAATCTGGGTGGTAATTTCCAGATATGCTCAGAATTAGTCCAAAATGACAAAAAATACACTGAACCCACAGACATTGCCAACATCCTAGCTGACAGGTTCAGCACAAACATCTCTCCCCCCTCCCCACCAAAAGGGCAAATATCTATCCCAGCAGAGTGCTGCCCCCCCTGACATCTCAGATGCTCAGGTAAGAGCCGCCCTCTCCAAAGCAAAAAACACAGCATCAATGGGATCAGACGGTGTCCCGGTCTGCGTCCTACATGAACTCCAAGAAGAGCTAAACCCAAACATAAAACTACTGTTCAATCTCAGCCTTACTACAGGATATGTGCCCAAAGAGTGGCGTACAGCAACAGTGGTCCCTCTCCATAAAGGTGGTGCCTCAACGGATCCTGGAAACTATCGCCCCATAAGCCTGACTAGCTTGGTCTGTAAAGCTATGGAAAGGATCATCATGGACCTCATAAATAAAGATATTGGGGACCTACAGACACTGGATCCTACCCAGTTCGGCTTTGTTAAGGGCAGATCCTGCCTCTTAAACCTGGTTGATTTCTTTGAAACAGTCACCAAGGCGATTGACGAGGAGAAGGTGGTCCACACAGCCTACCTGGACCTCGTAAAGGCCTTCGATACAATACCCCACTCGGGCATTATAGATAAGCTCACCAGCTTAAATATAAACCCCTATGTCACTAGATGGATTGCAAACTGGCTCAAGGACAGAACCCACATGGTTAGAATTGCTGGAGCCATGTCAGACTCCAAACCAGTTACAAGTGGTGTCCCACAAGGCTCAGTCCTGGGACCTCTCTTGTTCGGTATATATTTCTCGGAGGTACAGGCCAACACAGAAGGACTGTGGCTGACCAAGTTCGCAGATGACTGCAAACTGGGCGCCATAATCGACTTTTGAGCCGACACAAGCATCCTCCAAAAGGGCCTCATAGAAACAGACAACTGGTGCCAGAGCCATGGCCTCAAGCTAAATGCCAAAAAGTGTATAGTCATCCCCTTTGGCAAAAACAAAGTGCCCACAAATTACCACATAGGTGGTAATCCATTAAGTACAGAATAAGTAATAAGGGACCTGGGGAGCCAAGTTGATAGCAATCTCTCATTTGACAACCACGTGGCCAAAGTGGTTAGAAAAACATTTTATATAGCCCACCTAATCATGAAGGGATTCACATCTAGATCAGGGGAGGTCATCGTGCCTCTTTACTCATCCCTCATCAGGCCCATAATTTAGTACAATGCCCCTTTTGGGATGTACCTTACCAGACACCTGCAGCAACTGGAAAGACCCCAAAAGTACCTCACCAAGAGGATCAAAGGGCTCAAAGAGATGCCATATGCTGCCTGGTTAAAGAAACTCCAGCTCTACTCAGTGGCATACCGCCTGTTCAGAGGCGATCTGTGCCTGACGTATAAAACCATGTCCAACCCGGAATTAATGGACATGCTGCACCTCAGAAAATCCAAATCCCATCGAGCTACGCTCGAGAGACTTGAACCTCAGCACTGAAATAAATAGGACATGCTGGAGGGAAAGATTCATAACCCAGAGGCGCCCTTCACTCTGGAATAAAATCCCAGTCCAGGTTAGGCAGAGTCCCTCATTGACTCCCTTCAAGAGGAATCTTGATGAGTGGATGGGAGATCGTAGGTTTACCCTGGGTATCACTTCTGTGTCACTGTTAGACAGAGGCACAGTATACTAACCTCGAAAAAGGGCATAGCAAAATAAATTTAAAATGGGTGGCGAAAGCCAAACACATTCTGGCTAGGCTTATAAATGCCCTAGGGCAGGTAGCCTAGTATGAACCTATGAACCTATGAACCTAAGAGCTACATGCAAACTGTACCAAGAGCTACATGCAAGCTGTACCAAGAGCTATATGCAAACTGTACCGAGAGCTATATGCAAAATGTACCAAGAGCTATATGCAAACTGTACCGAGAGCTATATGCAAACTGTACCAAGAGCTATATGCAAACTGTACCAAGAGCTATATGCAAACTGTACCAAGAGCTACATGCAAACTGTACCAAGAGCTATATGCAAACTGTACCAAGAGCTATATGCAGGCTGCACCGAGAGCTATATGCAAGCTGTACCGAGAGCTATATGCAGGCTGTACCGAGAGCTATATACAAACTGTACCGAGCTATATGCAAACTGTACCGAGACCTATATGCAAACTGTACCGAGAGCTATATGCAAACTGTACCGAGAGCTATATGCAAACTGTACCGACAGCTTTATGCAAACTGTACTGAGAGCTATATGCAGACTGTACCAAGAGCTATATGCAAACTGTACCGAAAGCTATATGCAAGCTGTACCGAGAGCTATATGCAAACTGTACCGAGATCTATATGCAAACTGTACCAAGAGCTATATGCAAACTGTACCAAGAGCTAAATGCAAGCTGTACCGAGAGCTATATGGAAACTGTACCGAGAGCTATATGCAAACTGTACCAAGAGCTATATGCAAAGCATACCTCTCAACTGTCCAGATTTTTGCAGAATGTCCAGATTTTTGCCTTACATTTTTGATGTGTTCCTCATAAAATGTGTATTTTTTTGGCAAATCACTGGGATGATATGTGGATTGAAGTCACCAAATAATGACATACATTTGAGTTTCAAACTTGAAATCCTGCAGAAAATGTATGTTAAAACAAACTGTGTTGCTCTAGCAACTTTCTAAGTTTATAAGAGCAATATGTAAAATCTGTCCTGTTTTGGGCCTTTGTTCCTCCCATTTTGTCAGGCTTTGTCCAGATTTCTTGCACTAAGAGGTTGCAAGGTTTGATGCAAAGATTCTGGACGTATTCCCTTAATGTATATTATCATTTATTTATTTGTTTATTAATTTATTTATTTACATTTGTTGACCGGGAGTGTCCTACTGGACGTAGGTCCATTTTCAGCGGAGGCCCGGGGAGAAAAGCTCCACAGTTAAAATAAACAGACAGTAGTTACATTGGATTACATAGCGATTAACAATTTACATAGCAATTACTTACAACATATTTACAGATGAAAAACATAGTACATCAGTAGACAACTAGAATCTTTATCTGTGAAGTACATAACAGACATTAACAAATGTTACAATAAGAAGTTCCTGCTGTATAATAAGTACTAGGCTTATGAGCATCTGAGCTTGCTATAATCAAGATAGTTAGTGGAGTGGAAAGAAAGGTAGTGGTTGGATGGGGTGGGTGATATTAGAGTGGGAGTTGCAAGGGCATATCCAGCATGTTTTTAGGTGCACTTTTAGTAAAGTTTTGAAGTGGGGCATGATGGTATGGAGGTAATTATGGGTGGGAGGGAGTTCCATAATTTGGCTATGGTGCAAGAGAATAGTGCTTCACCAGCAGAGTTATTGGCTTTAGTGATCTGCAAGTGATTTTTGTTGCTGGATCTTAGTGGTGTGGTGGTGCGATAGGGTTGGAGTAGATTCTGGAGGGATGGGACATTTAGTGGATGGTTTACTAGTTTGTGGGCAAGTGAGAGTTGATACCATTGAAGGAGGTGAGGGAGTTCAATCCAGCCCAGTTCAGGAAGTGAGAGACAGTGGTGACTACGGTAGGATGCCCCTGTGGTGAATTTGGTGATTTTGTTGTAGCAAGTCTCTAGCTTGTTTAGATCGCATTGTCTTAGGTTGGTATATATTGGAGAGGCATAAAGTAGGGTGGAGATAAGGTGGGAATTTGCTACTGAAATCTTTGCTGCTTTGGTGAGATGTTGCTTATTTCTGTATAACGCTCCTAGTTTTTTGTGGACTTTTTTATGGTCATGGATATGTGAATGTCAAATTTTAGTTTATTGTCTATTTCCACTCCTAGCAATGTGGTGTGTTCAGTTGGGTATATAGTGGTGATGTCTTTTGCTGTGATGTTAAAGTGAGAGTTGTTTTGAGTATGTTTGGTGGGTTGGAAGATGAGTAGTTTAGTTTTCTTTGGGTTGAGTATTAATTGGGCATCAGATAACCAAGTTTCAACAGAGGAAAAGGCTTCCTGTGTGACTTTTTGCAGTTTGGGTAGGGACTGGGCTGAGCAGATGATGGTCGAGTCATCTGCATATTTTATGAGTGTGCCATGTTTGGTGGCAGAGGCTAGATTATTGGTGTAAACAGAGAAGAGTAGGGGTTCAAGGATGGATCCTTGGGGAACCCCTATGGAGACAGGTAGTTGGGGAGATATGTCATTCTGCCATACAACGAATTGTTGGCAGTCAGACAGGTAACTCTGAAACCAGTTGGTGACTGATTGTGAGAAGGATAGGTTATTGAGGACAGAGATAAGTTGTTTATGTGGGACCATGTCAGATGCTTTAGATAGGTCTAGGAAAGTAGCAGAGGAGAGATACCCATTGTTTTTATGCTGAAGGATAGTGTTAGTAAAGGAGCGTAAGGCAGTGGTGGTGCCACTTATTCAGAGATAAGAGAAGAACAGGAATACATGAAATAAATTAGTGACTATTTTAAAGACACTAGCAAACTCAGGAGAAAAGAATTGCCCAAAAATGGACAACCTTCAGCGGAAGAAGTGACTCCAACAGTTAGAAGAATCAGAGCTGCTGTAACCAATATTTCCTTACTATAAAAACAGTGCTGTGGATACTTTGGACTACTATTCCAGGGAAAGCCAATGCAAATATTCAGAAATGGCATGAGGTAAATACCTGTGGAGTACCAGAGATAGCAGGGAATGTCTGGCAAATAAACTTCAATCTGAAGCAAAACTTACAGGAAAATATGGTATAAGCAGATGAAAAGGTAAAAAACATGGAGAGAAATCCAAGAGCAGGGGTTAAAAAATCAGATAAAACTTTAATTGTACAAGTAGGTAAGAGCTTTCATGTCTCAAAGGAAGCTTCATCAGACCATAAAAAATAACACAAACACACTACTGCTTAAATACACAACTTGAAACAAAGTAACTGCCAAAGCTATTTGAACACGTCATGTGACTTTAGATATGGTTTTAAAGGTGCAGTCTCATTCAAAGCATATCCTTTATATGCTTGAAGCAAAATAATCCTTCTCATTGCATATTCCTCTGTTTTATTAGTAAGATCTCCCATTCTGTCCTCTGTTTTATTAGTAAGATCTCCCATTCTGTCCTCTGTTTTATTAGTAAGATCTCCCATTCTGTCCTCTGTTTTATTAGTAAGATCTCCCATTCTGTCCTCTGTTTTATTAGTAAGATCTCCCATTCTGTCCTCTGTTTTATTAGTAAGATCTCCCATTCTGTCCTCTGTTTTATTAGTAAGATCTCCCATTCTGTCCTCTGTTTTATTAGTAAGATCTCCCATTCTGTCCTCTGTTTTATTAGTAAGATCTCCCATTCTGTCCTCTGTTTTATTAGTAAGATCTCCCATTCTGTCCTCTGTTTTATTAGTAAGATCTCCCATTCTGTCCTCTGTTTTATTAGTAAGATCTCCCATTCTGTCCTCTGTTTTATTAGTAAGATCTCCCATTCTGTCCTCTGTTTTATTAGTAAGATCTCCCATTCTGTCCTCTGTTTTATTAGTAAGATCTCCCATTCTGTCCTCTGTTTTATTAGTAAGATCTCCCATTCTGTCCTCTGTTTTATTAGTAAGATCTCCCATTCTGTCCTCTGTTTTATTAGTAAGATCTCCCATTCTGTCCTCTGTTTTATTAGTAAGATCTCCCATTCTGTCCTCTGTTTTATTAGTAAGATCTCCCATTCTGTCCTCTGTTTTATTAGTAAGATCTCCCATTCTGTCCTCTGTTTTATTAGTAAGATCTCCCATTCTGTCCTCTGTTTTATTAGTAAGATCTCCCATTCTGTCCTCTGTTTTATTAGTAAGATCTCCCATTCTGTCCTCTGTTTTATTAGTAAGATCTCCCATTCTGTCCTCTGTTTTATTAGTAAGATCTCCCATTCTGTCCTCTGTTTTATTAGTAAGATCTCCCATTCTGTCCTCTGTTTTATTAGTAAGATCTCCCATTCTGTCCTCTGTTTTATTAGTAAGATCTCCCATTCTGTCCTCTGTTTTATTAGTAAGATCTCCCATTCTGTCCTCTGTTTTATTAGTAAGATCTCCCATTCTGTCCTCTGTTTTATTAGTAAGATCTCCCATTCTGTCCTCTGTTTTATTAGTAAGATCTCCCATTCTGTCCTCTGTTTTATTAGTAAGATCTCCCATTCTGTCCTCTGTTTTATTAGTAAGATCTCCCATTCTGTCCTCTGTTTTATTAGTAAGATCTCCCATTCTGTCCTCTGTTTTATTAGTAAGATCTCCCATTCTGTCCTCTGTTTTATTAGTAAGATCTCCCATTCTGTCCTCTGTTTTATTAGTAAGATCTCCCATTCTGTCCTCTGTTTTATTAGTAAGATCTCCCATTCTGTCCTCTGTTTTATTAGTAAGATCTCCCATTCTGTCCTCTGTTTTATTAGTAAGATCTCCCATTCTGTCCTCTGTTTTATTAGTAAGATCTCCCATTCTGTCCTCTGTTTTATTAGTAAGATCTCCCATTCTGTCCTCTGTTTTATTAGTAAGATCTCCCATTCTGTCCTCTGTTTTATTAGTAAGATCTCCCATTCTGTCCTCTGTTTTATTAGTAAGATCTCCCATTCTGTCCTCTGTTTTATTAGTAAGATCTCCCATTCTGTCCTCTGTTTTATTAGTAAGATCTCCCATTCTGTCCTCTGTTTTATTAGTAAGATCTCCCATTCTGTCCTCTGTTTTATTAGTAAGATCTCCCATTCTGTCCTCTGTTTTATTAGTAAGATCTCCCATTCTGTCCTCTGTTTTATTAGTAAGATCTCCCATTCTGTCCTCTGTTTTATTAGTAAGATCTCCCATTCTCCTACTCTCTGAGATCAACCGCAGCACTAATAATGTAAAAGTATGACCAGAACCTTAAAACGATATATGCTTAGCTAGTGCATTATTCCCATCTAATTTACGAATTTCACAAATATCTTCACATATACGTTCACGAAGGGAGCGGTTGGTCTTGCCCACATAAAAGACCAGGCAGGCTGAGCACTTACCTAAGTACACTAGGTTCTTACTCATACAATCAGCATTAAAAGAAACTTTCATGGTAGTAGGGTGAATAAAAAATCTTTCCTGAACTATATATTTACATACACTGTAAGTCCTACGACTATAGGACCCTGTACACTGTGAAGCAACACGCGAAGCATAGTTATCTTTATAACATAAAAGATATGTCAAAGATTTCTGATTCTTAAAATAGAACCTGGGTGCCTGCATTCATTTTAAAGTGGTACTGCTGGGTTTAAGAATGACCAAAATGTTTACATATCATGACTCCCATCCTGAATTGCCAATTAAATGGCAAAGGCTCAACTGAGAGAGGAGCTTCAACTATATTAAACAGCTGATAAAGTACTTTAAGCCCTTGGAAGAGACTTTGCTTGCAGACACTAATTTGTTGCAACAGCATTTAATGAATAGTTTTCCAGGAGAGATTGTACATACTACCTCTGATGTAGTGTTTCAGTTTTTACTGCTCAATATCTGAGATGTTTGGCTTCTGCTACATACCAACAATCAACTGCATTACTAGCTGAGTTAAGTACAAACTTGCAGTGTTAAAGACTGGACTGCATTTCATTTTTCTGTCTATTTAATTGTTTCATTGAATATTGTGGTCTGTGTCTCTCTGTAGTTATTTATTTTTCTATTTAATTGTTTCAGAGAATACTGTGGTCCCTCTCTGTCTCTGCAGTTAGTGGGGGTTATTGTGTTTCACTTCATTGATAGTCAGTGTTAAACTCTTAGCCTAGAGGGTTTCTCTGTATTTATAAGTGCTAGTCACATATCTTTGAATTTATTACTGCTCAATATCTGAGATGTTTGGCTTCTGCTACATACCTACAATAAACTGCATTACTAGCTGAGTTAAGTACAAACTTGCAGTGTTAAAGATTGGACTGCATTTCATTTTTTTCTATTTAATTGTTTTATTGAATATTGTGGTCTGTGTCTCTCTGTAGTTATTTATTTTTCTATCTAATTGTTTCATAGAATACTGTGGTATCTCTCTGTCTGCAGTTAATGGGGGCGATTGTGTTTCACTTCATTGATATTCAGTATTAAACTCTTACCTTAGAGGTTTTTCTGTATTTATAAGTGTTAGTCACATATCTTTGAATTTATTACTGCTCAATATCTGAGTTGTTTGGCTTCTGCTACATACCTACAATCAACTGCATTACTAGCTGAGTTAAGTACAAACTTGCAGTGTTAAAGATTGGACTGCATTTCATTTTTTTCTATTTAATTGTTTTATTGAATATTGTGGTCTGTGTCTCTCTGTAGTTATTTATTTTTCTATTTAGTTGTTTCATAGAATACTGTGGTCTCTCTCTGCAGTTAGTTTCCCACCCGTCCTCCCTATTCTTGCTTTGGTATTAATCTCGGTGGCTTTGGAATTGCCCGCCACTCCTGTATATTTGTGTTTTAACACTCCTTCTGGGTTTATCTCATTTTCTCACTCAACCAAGTACAGTGAGATCATATATTGACTTCAGACACTCCTACCAGTCCCATCTATTCAGTTCTATTCCAGCTCTATTCCAGTCTAGTGTCACTAGCTCACTCTACCTAATACAGAGAGAACATTTGTGAAGGGCAAGCCACTTAGGTCCTTAATTTTGAATTATCTTCTGTTTCTCCTTTCTCACTTTCCAAAAAAAAAAGTCTAAGCTTGTGTCCTGCCTTTCCTGTAACTAGTCTAGTCCAGATACACTTTGCTGTAACTAGGACTGTTTGTAAGCTTCTGAGCCCGCAAAGCCTTTCTGTGTTGGAGGGAAACCTTCTAGCTTATCAGTGGGAGTGGTAATCACAAGGTAGCCTATCTACCACAAAAGTGGTTTCTGGCCCAGAAATTGTAGTTTCTTGGCCATTTGGGCAGTTTTTCCATCTCTTTCAACTTTCTAGTTAAAAAGCCTGCATTTGCGCTTGTTTCCCACCTTTCCTGTAACTAGTCTAGTCCAGATACAAATTTGCTGTATCCAGGACTGTTTGTAAGCTTCTGAGCCTCCCAAGCCTTTCTGTGTTGGAGGATAGCTTTCTAGCTTATCAGTGGGAGTGGTAAGTACTAGGTAGCCTATCTACCACAAGAGTGGTTTCTGGTCCAGAAATTATAGTTTATTGGCCGTTTGGCAGTTTCTCCATCTATTTCAATGTTCTGGTTTAAAAGCCCTCGTTTGCGCTTGTTTCCCACCTTTTCTGTAACTAGTCTAGTCCAGATACAGATTTGCTGTATTTGGGAGTGTCTGTAAGCTTCTGAGTCCCCAAAGCCTTTCTGTGTTGGAGGATAGATTTCTAGCTTATCAGTGGGAGTGGTAAGCACTAGGTAGCCTATCTACCACAAGAGTGGTTTCTAACCCATAAATTGTAGTTTATTGGCTGTTTGGCAGTTTTTCCATCTCTTTCAACGTACTGGTTTAAAAGCCACATTTGCACTTGTTTCCCATCTTTCCTGTAAGTAGTCTATTCCAGATACAGATTTGCTATATCCAGGACTGTTTGTAAGCTTCTGAGCCCCCAAAGTCTTTCTGTGTTGGAGGGAAGCCTTCTAGCTTATCAGTGGGAGTAGTAAGCACTAGGTAGCCTATCTACCACAAGAGTGGTTTCTGGCCTATAAATTGTAGTTATTGACCTTTTGGGCAGTTTTTCCATCTCTTTCAACTTTCTGGTTTAAAAGCCTGTGTTTGCACTTTTTTCCCACCTTTCCTGTAACTGGTCTAGTCCAGATACAGATTTGCTGTATCCAGGACTGTTTGCAAGCTTCTGAGCCTCCCAAGCCTTTCTGTGTTGGAGAGAAGCCTTCTAGCTTATCAGTGGGAGTGGCAAGCACTAGGTAGCCTATCTACCACAAGAGTGGTTTCTGGTCCAGAAATTGTAGTTTATTGGCTGTGTGGCAGTTTTTTTCATCTCTTTCAACTTACTGGTTTAAAAGCCCATGTTTGCACTTGTTTCCCATCTTTCCTGTAAGTAGTCTAGTCCAGATACAAATTTGCTATATCCAGAAGTGTTTGTAAGCTTCTGAGCCCCCCAAGCCTTTCTGTGTTGGAGGGAAGCATCCTAGCTTATCAGTGGGAGTGATAAGCACTAGATAGCCTATCTACCACAAGATTCAGGTACAGATTCTTAGTTTTAACACTTGAATTTGCTTATTCATGCTCAGCACTTGTTCAGAACTTGTAGTTAGCACTAAATAAGCTACAAATTACTACAGCACTCAACCTTCCTCTTTACCTAGATGGAAACAGTTTTTGTACTTACTTTCCTCACTTGCTTAGAGAAAAACAGCTCCTATACTCACTTTCCTTACTTGTCTAGAGGAAACTAGTTTTTTATTCAGGTATGTCCACAGGTCAGCTCCCAGTGTTTTCTCCTGTCTATCTGATGAATCTGGGCATCATGGGGCAATGTAGCAATTACCTCATGCACAGAAACAACCCTCTCCTCCTACCACCCAACACCACAACCTGTGAGAGATGCACTTATCCAGCCAAACTGGAGGTAAAGCTCTCTCCAACAAAGACTGAACTTGACAGTCAGGAAGAGAAGGTAAACACTTGCATCACACCACACTCATCACATAGTCCCACTAAACCAAAATCCACACATAGAAACACAAAAACATTCATGGAGACTCTCAGTAATAATCTGCTTAAGCAACAGAGACCTGCAAAGCAGAAACACAAACAATCCTCACCACCAAACACAACTCAAATGACACATAGCCCACAGACTCAGTGTGCCACTCAACCACAGCTCATAAGGCAAAACAACGTACCCAACAAACTAGTCATAGGTGACACTACAGTCAGGTACACTAATGTCCCACTCACCAGGCTAAACAAGGAGAAGGTTACTGTCAGCTGCCGGTCAGGTGCCAGAATCCGCCACATAACCCACGCACTAAGGTCACTCCACAAGTACAAATATGGCTCTGTCATTGTCCATGTTGTTATGAATGCCCTGAGATGTACCCCCTGGACTACATGAAAATAGACATGAAAGAGCTCTCCAATCTTATAGCCCAGGCAGGTATGACCCTAGCCCTGAGTAGCATCCTGCCATTGCCCAGAATGATACCACAGTACAAGGACAAAACAATTGACTTCAACAATTTGATAAGCTTCTGGTGTCATTCTAAGGGGATCTGGTATCTGTCTGCCTGAGACAGCATGGCTGACAGACCACGATGCTTTGCCAGAGATGGCCTGCACCTGTCACTCCTGGGATTCTGGATACTGGCTAAGGCTCTTGTTGACCCTATAGTGCCTTTTTTAGGCAAGGCTCAAATGACAAATTCGCCACCTTAACAAGAACAGGCAAGCAAAAACCGAGGGTAATGCGACTCAATGCTAGAAGTCTAAATCTCAAAATGCACTCCCTTGAGGCACTCCTTAAAATGGAGAACATTGATATCTGTGCAGTGACTGAGACCTGGTTCAAGGCTCCAGAGAGCATCCCTGCATTACCAGAATATAACTCATACCACACTTTTTGGCCACCTAACCTGGACCAGAACACCAAAGGTGGAGGTGTGTCCATATTCATTAAGAATATCCACATCTCCAGGCTAGTTGCTCATCATAATGCATCCGAGGTTATCCAAGTGCAACTAATACTGGGCAAAACTGCAATCCAAACTGTAGCTTGCTACAGATCCCCCATCATGCCCCAGGATTCCCACTCCTCTTTTCTTGATATACTGGAAAATATTAGGGTTCAACCAAACACTCTAATAATGGGCGATTTCAACTATCCCACCATTAACTGGGAAAACTACTCATGTACCAACTCCTTCAGTCAATGCTTTCTGGAATTCATAAATTTCAATGCCCTGGATCAACTTATCTACACCCCCACCAGGGGCAACAATATCCTAAACCTGATCTTTACCAACATGAGTGACTGGTGTTCCACACCTGAAATCAACTTCTCGTTGGTCAGATCCGACCATGAGCTAATCACCCTAGATATCCACATCCCACCCCATCCCTCATTAAAGAAATCACAATAAAAAAATTCTCCAAAGCCAACTTCATGCTTCTTAAGACAGAAGTGGCAAACTTCATGACACCCATGCAGATAGACAATACAGATACGACTGCTGAATCCTACACAGATGCACTCTATAAGCACTTACACAAGTGCATGGATTGTTCTATCCCAAACAGAGCCAAGACGCTATCCTCCAAGCTAAGGAAGCCAATCTGGTGGTCCCTTGCCATAAACAAACTCTACAACAGAAGGAAGAAACTGTTGATAAAGAAAGTAAAATCCCATGAGTAGTGGAGGAGTTCCCTGGTCAGCCTCAGTAAGAAGCTGAAATCCCTTATAAGATCCTCCAAAGCTAGCTACAAAAACGAAATCGCCACTGATTCTAGAGATAACCACAAAGCATTCTATAGCTATGTCAAGAATCTCAATGGCAACATCCAGATCTTCTCTGAGTTACAGCACAATGGCACGAAAATTACAGAAACAACTGATATTGCCAACATCATGACAGACAGATTCAGTGCCTTTTAGAATGTACTTCACAAGACATCTGCAGCAGCTGGAAAGGCCACAGAAGTACCTCACAAAGAGGGATTACTGGCCTCAAACAGATGCCCTACACTGACCGTCTCAAAAAAACTCCAGCTTTACTCCATAGCATATCGCCTACTCTGAGGTGATCTCTGCCTAACATATAAAGCTATATCAAACCCAGAGCTGTTGGACATGCTACACCTAAAGAAATCCCAACCCTCCGAGCTACACACTCTAGGGACCTAAACCTTGTCACCA
Organism: Protopterus annectens; assembly: GCF_019279795.1. Taxonomy (NCBI): domain Eukaryota; kingdom Metazoa; phylum Chordata; order Ceratodontiformes; family Protopteridae; genus Protopterus; species Protopterus annectens. Next base: position 1,837,696,088 of record NC_056729.1, read on the forward strand.
CACTAAACAGGACATGCTGGAGGGATAGATTCCTGTCCCAGAGACTTCCCATACCCTGAAACAAGCTACCTATCTATGTCAAGCAAAGTTCCTCATTAGCACTCTTCTACAAAAATCTTGATAATTGGATGAGAAATAGGAAATACACCCCAGGGATCACTTCTGTGGCTCTGCTCGACAGGGGCACAGGTAAATAACTTTCTTGCGTGGCATAAGCCAGGGAACCTTGTTGGCTAGGCTTACTTAGTCCCTTGGGCTGATAGCCTAGTACGTACCTGTGAACCTAGGAAACAAAACTTCAGTTGCAAAAGATAATGAAACTGAATCGTGACTTGGTTGACTTTAAGGTGGGAAATGTGTTCTTACGGCCCCATGGAATTTCAGCAGGTAGCACAGCAGGTGAGCGAATGAAGTACAGGTGCATGTCAATGTAGCTTTGAGCAGTGATAATGTTAATGCTTATTCCAAGGTTCCTTCCTTGGGACTGGTCAATGAAGCTGTTCACTCTACTTCAAGGGACGTTCATAGAAAAGTCACAGCTCCACCAGTCATGGACACACACAAGGTTTCCCCCTCTGCCTTTACCCATAAGCGATGTATTGAAGAATGGACGATCACAGAGCACAAGATGGAAAAGGTGCACATGCTCAACAGAACAGCTGATGCATGTAACCCTCAAATGGATGTGGGATCCAAAGAACGGACCATGATTTGGAATATTTCAAGTGTTGAACTGACCCCCTAGCAGTCTTCTTTGTTGAAGAATGGACTTTCATTTGTTCCAGCCATCAAGGCTGATGTTTGTGACACTGTGTTGGACATTAAGATGCTTTTAAGAACTGTTATGTTAAAGCTTACATTTCCAAGGAATATGAATGTGTTTAGAAGACCCAGCACTTTTGTGCCTCCCCTGCACCCACTACTGGAAGCCTTTTCCCAGGTAGGTGGAAATGGTTTGTTACGACATTTGAATAGTTTTGGAAAAGGTGACTGGAGGTTTTGTAACCTTGGGAAAGATTAATTTGTAGCTGTTAAGGAGCTGCAAGATCTTGATGGACTAGTTATCCATCCAGCTGATACAGGAGTGGCAGTAGTGGTGTAGCTATCCATCCAGATGATAAAGGAGGGGCAGTAGTGGTGTAGTTATCCATCCAGCTGATACAGGAGGGGCAGTAGTGGTGTAGTTATCCATCCAGCTGATAAAGGAGGGGCAGTAGTGGTGTAGTTATCCATCCAGCTGATACAGGAGTGGCAGTAGTGGTGTAGCTATCCATCCAGCTGATAAAGGAGGGGCAGTAGTGGTTTAGTTATCCATCTAGCTGATGCAGGAGGGGCAGTAGTGGTGTAGTTATCCATCCAGCTGATAAAGGAGGGGCAGTAGTGGTGTAGTTATCCATCCAGCTGCTACAGGAGGGGCAGTAATGGTGTAGCTATCCATCCAGCTGATAAAAGAGGGGCAGTAGTGGTGTAGTTATCCATCCAGCTGATACAGGAGGGGCAGTAGTGGTGTAGTTATCCATCCAGCTGATACAGGAGGGGCAGTAGTGGTGTAGTCATCCATCCAGCTAATACAGGAGGGGTAATAGTGGTGTAGTTATCCATCCAGCTGATACAGGAGGGGCAGTAGTGGTGTATTTATCCATCCAGCTGATAAAGGAGGGGCAGTAATGGTGTAGTTATCCATCCAGCTGATAAAGGGGGGGTAGTAGTGGTGTAGTTATCCATCCAGCTGACACAGGAGGGGCAATAGTGGTGTAGTTATCCATCCAGCTGATACAGGAGGGGCATAGTGGTGTATCTATCCATCCAGCTGATAAAGGAGGGGCAGTAGTGGTGTAGTTATCCATCCAGCTGCTACAGGAGGGGCAATAGTGGTGTAATTATCCATTTATCTGATACAGGAGGGGCAGTAGTGGTGTAGCTATCCATACAGCTGATAAAAGAGGGGCAGTAGTGGTGTAGTTATCCATCCAGCTGATACAGGAGGGGCAATAGTGGTGTAGTTATCCATCCAGCTGATACAGGAGGGGCAGTAGTGGTGTAGCTATCTATACAGCTGATAAAAGAGGGGCAGTAGTGGTGTAGTTATCCATCCAGCTGATACAGGAGAGGCAGTAGAGGTATAGTTATCCATCCAGCTGATACAGGATGGGCAGTAAAGGTGTAGTTATCCATCTATCTGATACAGGAGGGGCAGTAGTGGTGTAACTATCCATCCACCTGATACAGGAGGTGCAGTAGTGGTGTAGTTAGCCATTCAGCTGATACAGGAGGGGCAGTAGTGGTGATAGAAGGTTTTATTTAGAGAAAATTAATAAATTGCTATCAAATATGGAAGCATATGAGATTGTCCATAAGATGAAAGTTAAGGCTTCGATACAAGATATGCATTCAGACTTCTACGATTGTTTGATGAGCAGATATATTTCATATGAACTTTCTAAGTATCTTACTGTACAGCCGCCTTTGGTCCCCACTTTACATATTCTTCCAAAGATACACGAGGAACTGAGAAGGACATCTATGGGACCCATAGTTCAGGGAGGGGGTGGCTAACAGAACCGCTCTCTGTATATGTAGAGAAAATGTTAAGACTGGTTGTGAACAGAGCCCCCACCATACTTAGAGACATCAAGGATTTGTTACAAAGTTTGTTTAGCTGTTCACAAGAAAAGTAGTCCAATTCCACATTGGTACCTGTAACTTTATATGTGTATTCTTTATTCACAGCTATACCTAATTCAGTTGAAAATGATTTTGTTGGGCTATTTCTTAAGAACAACAGTGAAAATACTGAAGGGCAGATCAGTTTGATCTGCATGTTATTGGAAATGGTCTTCAATAATAAAGTTTTTGTTTTGAGAATGAATACTACATTCAGAAAAGAGGAGTAGCAACATCTGCCAACTCTTATGCCAACATGGTTATGGCACACTGGGAAACCATACAGCTTTTACTTAACAACCAGTTTTTGAGCCATATTTGCTATTACAAATGCTTTATGGATGATATTTTTCTCTTGTGGATAAGTTCAATTAGGGATCTGCAACAGTTTTTAGAATTTATGAACTATTTTACCTCCTTCTTGAGATTCATTATGAGTTTCTCAGAGATTAAAGTTGATTTTCTAGAATGTTAGCGTTATTAAAAATTCAGATTTCACCTTGACTACTACATTGTCTAGGAAACAATGCAGAAAGAATAACGTCCTGCAAAGGAACAGCATGCAGCCCCCACATATATATGAATGTTATCAAGGGACAAGGGATGAGAATGTCTAAACTTACTAGGGGTGGGAGGTTGGCATAATGGTTAAGGTATTTACCTTACAAACATAAGATTCAGGGTTTGATTCTCACATGGGGTAATTGGCTAGGCTGAAAATGGTCCACAATGGCAGTTAGCCTAGTACTAATCTATGAACCTATGAGGATGAAAGTTTTAAAGGTGCTTTAAGTAACCTGAAGAAAGACCTTTCTGACAGGGGATACACTCATAAAGAAGTCGATAGATTTTTAGTCCCTGCTAATATAGTTTGATCTGGAAAGCTAAACCATTTTTCTCAGATTCACAGGTTTCTAATAGATCTGAGGATCTCAACAACAGCACTTGTCTTGACAAATTCAGGGAGCCTGTCTTCTATTCTTCTTATGTTAATAAATTCTGTAAAATCACTGCAAAAGCACTTTGTCATTCTGACAGCAGATGACAGGGTTAAAGAAGTGGCGGTGGTGGTGGGGGGACCCAGGTTCTGTTTTGAGAATCAGAAATCTTTGAAAAGCTTTTTATGTTATAAAAGTAACTATGCTTCGCGTGTTGCTTTACAACATGCAGGGACGCACAGGGACCCATAGCTGTAGGACTTGCACTGCATGTAAGTATACAGATCAGGAGAGAGTTTTTATTCACTCTATTACCAACAATGTTTATACTTTTTCTTTTTATGCTGACTGTAGAAGTGAGAACCAAGTGAACTTAGCTAACTGCCAAGCCTGCACAGTCTTTTATGTAGGCAAGACCAACCATCCCCTTTGTGAATGTAAAAGTGAACATTTTTCTGAAATTCATAAATTAGACAGGAATAATGCACTAGCTAAGCAGATATCGTTTCAAGGTTCTGGTCATACTTTTACTTGTTTAGTGCAGCATCTGATCTCAGAGTATGAGAATGGGAGATCTTACTAATAAAACAGAGGACTGTGAATGCGATGGGTTATTTTGCTTCAAGCAGATAAGGAATATGCTTTGAATGAGACTGCACCTTTAAAACCATATCTAAAGTCACATGACGTGTTCAAATAGCTTTGGCAGTTACTTTGTTTCAAGTTGTGTATTTAAGCAGTAGTGTGTTTGTGTTATTTTCTATGGTCTGGTAAAGTGGTCTTTAAAATGTGAAAGTGCTTACCTACTTGCACAATTAAAGTTGTATCTGGTTTTTAAGCTTGTGCTCTTAGATTTCTCTTCATGCTTTTTACCTTTGATTGTTTTTGCTGCCTTGGAAGAATCTGTATACCTGCACCTGGTGATTTTTTGCTGCTGTTATAAGTAGATAAGCCCAACTGTCCTCCTGGATGAGTACTTCCATGCACCTGTGTACCAGTAAGTGTCCCATGGTCCTCCTTGGTGAGTATGTCCCATGGTCCTATAGGGTGAATATGCCCCATGGACCTCATGGGTGAGGATGTACATGCATCAGTGTACCAGTAAGTGTCCCATGTTCCTCCTTGGTGAGTATGTCCCATGGTCCTACAGGGCGAATATGCCCCATGGACCTCATGGGTGAGGATCTACATGCATCAGTGTACCAGTAAGGGTCCCATGCTTCTCCTGGGGGAGTGTTTCAATGCATCTGTGTACCAGTAAGATTTCTAAATCTGTTTTGCAATCTCTTTGTAGTTACACTAATAAAGAGTCTTTGTTCATAAAATTCATTGCATAATGGACAAAAATCAGAACACATTACTGGATCATAATTCTGTTCTGCTGTAACCATGTTACAGTGGTGTAGTACCCCTTGCTTTACAGCCAATGAGGTGAAAAAATATCACAGGGACAGCGAGCAGAACCCAGCTATATGTGCTAATAAAGGATGCACTCCGTGATGACTTCAGCCCAGAAACTACAGAAATGGGCTGTTGCAAGAGCAGACTGCTGGAAGGCATCATGGCCTGTGCTGCAGCTCAGAAAGCATGCCATTCAGTACTGGGGTCTGGAGACCCCGAATTTACATAAGTAATTAGTTATTGTGCCACTGTGCATGTCAGGCATCTGGATCCCTGTGCTGTTTGTCATTAATCAATCTGACAGCTTAGCCTTAACCTTACCCATAATGCAAAGAGGCAGCACTGTTATGTTGTACTTTTCACTTTGATTTCTTAATTTCAGTTTCTTGTGTATTTATTTTAACTCATTACCTCTGGCAACTATAACATTCAAATCATCTATGGTAAACTAACTGGAAAGAAAGCATGGCAGACTAATGTAGGGGGTGTACTAATTTAGAACTGTACACTTACAATTCAACTGCCACAATGTGGTGACAAATGACACTGACAGCCATATACAATGATGCCTCTGTTTCACAAACAGTACTTCAGCACAGGCCCTATCTGAGGTGAACATTCACTGGGTTTAGCCTGTCATTTGCACTACAGTGTAAATGTTTTGGTTTCACCATTTGCTGAACCAGATACAATGGTAGGCAGGTACAGTACAGCCCTTCGGACATTGCTAACTGTACTGTTAATAAAAAACAAAGAGCAGACTGTACTGTACTGTACAGCGGTCAGGTATACAGAGACCATACTTACACCCTGAGGTAAAACACTGCTGCAAGGTGAGGGACTGACAACAGTTAGTGAAAACTTATGCAGGCTATCTGTCATGTCGTGTACAGTGGATTCTACTAGCCCAAAAAGATTTCTGACACAATAGTATATCTAACAATGGTGAAACGTGAAAGGCTACCAGTGGAGGATATTGTGGAGGATGTTACATTTGTATCAAGAGTTTTATAATGAGGTAATGCTTCTATGTTCTATCGTGTCAGTTTTAGTACTCATATATATATATATATATATATATATATATATATATATATATATATATATATATATATATATTATACCTAATGTAAATATTACTCTTGAAAATGTTTATTTATTTTCTGTGGCTTTAACTACTTAAGTACTGTTGTAATTTTTCATTTTGATTTTATTAATGTAACCTTCATAAATTGTACAATTATGTTACTAGTTGTTGTTGTGTCTTTCGGCTTTTCCCGGTTAGGGGTCGCCACAGTGGAACTCCGGTCCGCTAATGATTGGCAGTAGATTTTTTTTATGTGCTGGCTTGCCGGGCCTAACGCACAACCTTCAACGAAGGAACGCCCATTCACACATGTCGCCACACAGAAGACGCTCTTGTTGTTAAATTGTGAATGTATTCTCACCCAACTGTGTCAGCATTTGTTTTATTCTGATTGGTGTACATCCCTGGTAAACAAATATAAACACAGACATACTAAATATAACTGCTACCAATAGTTAAAACAAAAATGATAAAATAATATCAGAAGGAAAAGTGTCTGACAAAAAGCATTCAACAGCACAATTTTATGGGTAACCACTTCTGTCCACAGTACATCAGCCAAAGCCTTTTTTATTTACAGTTTGTGTGCCAGGGCTCTTCCAACACTTCAAGCATCCAGTGATGAAGCCATTCCAGAAAAGGAGCGACACCCATTTCAGCAGCCAATAACTAATATATGCCATTTAGCAAAAAGCCATGAACAAAATATTTGTGATTAAGCACTAGGATATTTATAAAAATATATGATCTATTATCTGTCAAGCTGCATGGTTCCAAAACAAAAACATGTGATTTTTGTTATAACTGATTGGATATATACTAACACAGATAAATGGAAAATAAAAAGAGCTTTTGGGGGGGATTTAAAGGGGGCATCAGAAACCATAGATCAAAGTAATTTACTAAATAATTCATTAGATTTGTGATGCTAAGTTGATCCTATGACATCACTGTTGCATATTATATTCTAATTTCTTTTCTGCCAAATAGCAAGCATGGGGTCTCTCATATTGATGTGATTTTCTTTTTCGCTGATTGTGCCTTCCTCCCACAGTGAAGTTTGTGTCCCCTTTATATGACTCATATTGTGCCTTTTTCTCGCAGTGCAGTTTGTGTCCCCTTTATATGACTAATATTATCCCTTTCTCCCACAGTGCAGTCTGTGTCCCATTTATAGGACTCATATTGTGCTTTTCTCCATCAGTGCAGTTTGTGTCTGCCTCATATGACTCATATTGTACCTTTCTCAGACAGTGCAGTTTGCATCCCCTTTATGTAACTCTATTGTGTCTTTCTCCCACAGTGCAGTTTGTGTTCCTATAATATGACTAATTTTGTACTTTTTTCCCACAATGCAATTTGTGTCCCTTTTATATTACTAATATTTTGTTTTTCTCCTAGAGTGCAGTTTGTGTCCCTTTAATATGACTCATATTGTGCCTTTCTCCCACGGTGCAGATTGTCTCCTTTTAATATGACTCATATTGTGCCTTTCTCCCGCGGTGCAGATTATATTGTTCATTACTCCCATAGTGCAGTTTTTGTCCCTTTTATATGACTCATATTGTGCCTTTCACTCACAGTGCAGTTTGTGTCCCTTTAATATGATGCATATTGTGCTTTTCTCCCACAGTGCTGTTTGTATCACTTTAATATGACTCTCATTGTGCCTTTATCCCACAGTGCAGTTTGTGTCCCCTTTATATGACTCTCATTGTGCCTTTCTCCCACAGTGCAGTTTGTGACACCTTTATATGACTCATACTGTTCCTTTCTCCCACAGTGCAGTTTGTGACCCCTTTATATGACTCTCATTGTGCCTTTCTCCCACAGTGCATTTTGTGTCCTTTAATATGACTCATATTGTGCTTTTCTCCCACAGTGCTGTTTGTGTCCCTTTAATATGACTCATATTAAGCCTTTCTCCCACAGTGCAGTTTGTGACACCTTTATATGACTCATATTGTTCCTTTCTCCCACAGTGCAGTTTGTGACCCCTTTATATGACTCATATTGTTCCTTTCTCCCACAGTGCAGTTTGTGACCCCTTTATATGACTCATATTGTTACTTTCTCCCACAGTGCAGTTTGTGACCCCTTTATATGACTCATATTATACCTTTCTCATACAGTGCAGTTTGTGACCCCTTTATATGACTCATATTGTGCTTTTCTCCCACAGTGATATTTGTATCCCTTTAAAATGACTCTCATTGTTTCTTTCTCCCACAGTGCAGTTTCTGTCCCCTTTATATGACTCTCATTGTTCCTTTCTCCCACAGTGCAGTTTCTGTCCCCTTTATATGACTCTCATTGTTCCTTTCTCCCACAGTGCAGTTTCTGTCCCCTTTATATGACTCTCATTGCTCCTTTCTCCCACAGTGCAGTTTATGTCCCCTTTATACGACTCTCATTGTTCCTTTCTCACACAGTGCAGTTTGTGTCCCCTTTATATGACTCATAGTGTGCCTTTCTCCCACAGTGCAGTTTGTGTCCCCTTTATATGACTCTCATTGTTCCTTTCTCCCACAGTGCAGTTTGTGTCCCCTTTATATGACTCATAGTGTGCCTTTTTCCCACAGTGCAGTTTGTGTCCCCTTTATATGACTCACAGTGTGCCTTTCTTCCACAGTGCAGTTTGTGTCCCCTTTATATGACTCATATTGTGCCTTTTCCCCACAGTGCAGTTTGTGACCCTTTAATATGACTCCTATTATACCTTTCTCCCACAGTGCAGTTTGTGTCCCCTTTATATGACTCATATTGTACCTTTCTCCCACAGTGCAGTTTGTGTCCCCTTTATATGACTCATAGTGTGCCTTTCTCCCACAGTGCAGTTTGTGTCCCCTTTATATGACTCTCATTGTTCCTTTCTCCCACAGTGCAGTTTGTGTCCCCTTTATATGACTCATAGTGTGCCTTTCTCCCACAGTGCAGTTTGTGTCCCCTTTATATGACTCACAGTGTGCCCTTCTCCCACAGTGCAGTTTGTGTCCCCTTTATATGACTCACAGTGTGCCTTTCTCCCACAGTGCAGTTTGTGTCCCCTTTATATGACTCTCATTGTTCCTTTCTCCCACAGTGCAGTTTGTGTCCCCTTTATATGACTCATAGTGTGCCTTTCTCCCACAGTGCAGTTTGTGTCCCCTTTATATGACTCACAGTGTGCCTTTCTCCCACAGTGCAGTTTGTGTCCCCTTTATATGACTCATATTGTTCCTTTCTCCCACAGTGCAGTTTGTGTCCCCTTTATATGACTCATATTGTGCCTTTTCCCCACAGTGCAGTTTGTGACCCTTTAATATGACTCATATTGTGCCTTTCTCCCACAGTGCAGTTTGTGTCCCCTTTATATGACTCACATTGTGCCTTTCTCCCACAGTGAAGTTTGTGTCCCCTTTATATGACTCATATTGTACCCTTCTCCCACAGTGCAGTTCATGTCCCCTTTATGACATAGTTTGCCCTTCTCCCACAGTGCAGTTTGTGTCTCCTTTATGGCTTATATTATGCCTTTCTCCCACAGTGCTGTCTCTATCACTTTATTACGATTCTCATTGTGCCTTTCTCCCACAGTGCAGTTTCTGTCCCCTTTATATGACTCTCATTGTACCTTTCTCCCACAGTGCAGTGTCCCCTTTATATGACTCATATTGTGCCTTTCTCCCACAGTGCAGTTTGTGTCCCCTTTATATGACTCACAGTGTGCCTTTCTCCCACAGTGCAGTTTGTGTCCCCTTTATATGACTCATATTATACCTTTCTCCCACAGTGCAGTTTGTGACCCCTTTATATGACTCATATTGTTCCTTTCTCCCACAGTGCAGTTTGTGTCCCCTTTATATGACTCATATTGTGCCTTTCTCCCACAGTGCAGTTTGTGTCCCCTTTATATGACTCATATTATACCTTTCTCCCACAGTGCAGTTTGTGACCCCTTTATATGACTCATATTGTTCCTTTCTCCCACAGTGCAGTTTGTGTCCCCTTTATATGACTCATATTGTGCCTTTTCCCCACAGTGCAGTTTGTGACCCTTTAATATGACTCATATTGTGCCTTTCTCCCACAGTGCAGTTTGTGTCCCCTTTATATGACTCACATTGTGCCTTTCTCCCACAGTGCAGTTTGTGTTCCCTTTATATGACTCACATTGTGCCCTTCTCCCACAGTGCAGCTCATGTCCACTTTATGACTTATAGTTTGCCCTTCTCCCACAGTGCAGTTTGTGTCTCCTTTATTGCTTATATTATGCCTTTCTCCCACAGTGCTGTCTGTATCACTTTATTACGATTCTCATTGTGCCTTTCTCCCACAGTGCAGTTTCTGTCCCCTTTATATGACTCTCATTGTACCTTTCTCCCACAGTGCAGTTTGTGTCCCCTTTATATGACTCATATTGTGCCTTTCTCCGACAGTGCAGTTTGTGTCCCCTTTATATGACTCATATTGTGCCTTCTACTCACAGTGCAGTTTGTGTCCCTTTAATATGACTCATATTGTGCTTTTCTCCCACAGTGCTGTCTGTGTCCCATTAATATGACTCATATTGTGCCTTTTTCCCACAGTGCAGTTTGTGACCCCTTTATATGACTCATATTGTTCCTTTCTCCCACAGTGCAGTTTGTGACCCCTTTATATGACTCATATTATACCTTTCTCCCACAGTGCAGTTTGTGACCCCTTTATATGACTCATATTGTTCCTTTCTCCCACAGTGCAGTTTGTGACCCCCTTTATATGACTCACATTGTGCTTTTCTCCCACAGTGCAGTTTGTGTCCCTTTAATATGACTCGTGTTGTGCTTTTCTTCCACAGTGATGTTTGTATCCCTTTCATATGACTCTCATTGTTCCTTTCTTCCAGAGTGCAGTTTGTGTCCCCTTTATATGACTCATAGTGTGCCTTTCTCCCACAGTGCAGTTTGTGACCCCTTTATATGACTCATATTGTTCCTTTCTCCCACAGTGCAGTTTGTGGCCCCTTTATATGACTCATATTATACCTTTCTCCCACAGTGCAGTTTGTGACCCCTTTATATCACTCATATTGTTCCTTTCTCCCACAGTGCAGTTTGTGTCCCCTTTATATGACTCATATTTTGCCTTTTCCCGACAGTGCAGTTTGTGACCCTTTAATATGACGCATATTATACCTTTCTCCCACAGTGCAGTTTGTGTCCCCTTTATATGACTCACATTGTGCTTTTTTCCCACAGTGCAGTTCATGTCCCCTTTATGACTTATAGTTTGCCCTTCTCCTACAATGCTGTTTGTGTCCCTTTAATATGACTCTCATTGTTCCTTTATTGTGCCTTTCTCCCACAGTGCAGTTTGTGTCTCCTTTATGGCTTATATTATGCCTTACTCCCACAGTGCTGTCTGTATCACTGTATTACGAATCTCATTGTGCCTTTCTCCCACAGTGCAGTTTCTGTCCCCTTTATATGACTCTCATTGTACCTTTCTCCCAGAGTGCAGTTTGTGTCCCCTTTATATGACTCATATTGTGCCTTTCTCCCACAGTGCAGTTTGTGTCCCCTTTATATGACTCATATTGTGCCTTCTACTCACAGTGCAGTTTGTGTCCCTTTAATATGACTCATATTGTGCTTTTCTCCCACAGTGCTGTTTGTGTCCCATTAATATGACTCATATTGTGCCTTTTTCCCACAGTGCAGTTTGTGACCCCTTTATATGACTCATATTGTTCCTTTCTCCCACAGTGCAGTTTGTGACCCCCTTTATATGACTCACATTGTGCTTTTCTCCCACAGTGCAGTTTGTGTCCCTTTAATATGACTCGTGTTGTGCTTTTCTTCCACAGTGATGTTTGTATCCCTTTAATATGACTCTCATTGTTCCTTTCTTCCAGAGTGCAGTTTGTGTCCCCTTTATATGACTCATAGTGTGCCTTTCTCCCACAGTGCAGTTTGTGACCCCTTTATATGACTCATATTGTTCCTTTCTCCCACAGTGCAGTTTGTGGCCCCTTTATATGACTCATATTATACCTTTCTCCCACAGTGCAGTTTGTGACCCCTTTATATCACTCATATTGTTCCTTTCTCCCACAGTGCAGTTTGTGTCCCCTTTATATGACTCATATTTTGCCTTTTCCCGACAGTGCAGTTTGTGACCCTTTAATATGACTCATATTATACCTTTCTCCCACAGTGCAGTTTGTGTCCCCTTTATATGACTCACATTGTGCCTTTCTCCCACAGTGCAGTTCATGTCCCCTTTATGACTTATAGTTTGCCCTTCTCCCACAGTGCTGTTTGTGTCCCTTTAATATGACTCTCATTGTTCCTTTATTGTGCCTTTCTCCCACAGTGCAGTTTGTGTCTCCTTTATGGCTTATATTATGCCTTACTCCCACAGTGCTGTCTGTATCACTGTATTACGAATCTCATTGTGCCTTTCTCCCACAGTGCAGTTTCTGTCCCCTTTATATGACTCTCATTGTACCTTTCTCCCAGAGTGCAGTTTGTGTCCCCTTTATATGACTCATATTGTGCCTTTCTCCCACAGTGCAGTTTGTGTCCCCTTTATATGACTCATATTGTGCCTTCTACTCACAGTGCAGTTTGTGTCCCTTTAGTATGACTCATATTGTGCTTTTCTCCCACAGTGCTGTTTGTGTCCCATTAATATGACTCATATTGTGCCTTTTTCCCACAGTGCAGTTTGTGACCCCTATATGACTCATATTGTGTCTTTCTCCCACAGTGCAGTTTGTGACCCTTTTAAATGTCTCATATTGTTCCTTTCTTCCACAGTGCAGTTTGTGACCCCTTTATATGACTCATATTGTGCCTTTCTCCCACAGTGCAGTTTGTTCATAGGTTCATAAGTTCATAGATTAGTACTAGGCTAACTGCTCTTGCGAGCCATTTTAAGCCTAGCCAATTATCCCCCTGTGAGATTCAAACCTTGTACCCTGTGTTTGTAAGGCAAACACCTTAACCATTAGGCCATCCTCCCAACCCTAAGGCTATCCTCCCAACCCTAATAAGGGGAGTGGTGGGACTCCTTGTGACCCCTTTATATGACTCATATTGCACCTTTCTCTCACACTGCAGTTTGTGACCCCTTTATATGACTCATATTATGCCTTTCTCCCACAGTGCAATTTGTGTCCCCTTTATATGACTCATATTGTGCCTTTCTCCCACAGTGCAGTTTGTGTCCCTTTAATATGACTCATATTGTGCTTTTCTCCCACAGTGCAATTTGTGTCCCTTTATATGACTCATATTGTGCCTTCCATTCACAGTGCAGTTTGTGTCCCTTTAATATGACTCATATTGTGCTTTTCTCCCACAGTGCTGTTTGCATCCCTTTAATATGACTCATATTGTGCCTTTCTCCCACAGTGCAGTTTCTGACCCCTTTATATGACTCATATTATACCTTTCTCCCACAGTGCAGTTTGTGACCCCTTTATATGACTCATATTGTCCCTTTCTCCCACAGTGCAGTTTGTGACCCCTTTATATGACTCATATTGTGCCTTTCTCCCACAGTGCAGTTTGTTTCCTCTTTAAATGACTCATATTATGCCTTTCTCTTACAGTGCAGTTTGTGTCCCTTTAATATGACTTATATTGTGCTTTTCTCCCACAGTGCTGTTTGCATCCCCTTTATGGCTTATATTACCCCCTTCTCCCTCAGTTGTGTTTGTATCCCTTTACTATGACTCTCATTGTTCCTTTCCTTCACAGTGCAGTTTGTGTCCCTTTAATATGACTCATAGTGTGCCTTTCTCCCACAGTGCAGTTTGTGTCCCTTTAATATGACTCATAGTGTGCCTTTCTCTCACAGTGCAGTTTGTGTCCCCTTTATATGACTCATATTGTGCCTTTCTCCCACAGTGCAGTTTGTGTCCCCTTTATATGACTCATATTGTGCCTTTTTCCCACAGTGCAGTTTGTGACCCCTTTATATGACTCATATTGTGCCTTTCTCCCACAGTGCAGTTTGTGTCCCCTTTATATGACTCATATTGTTCCTTTCTCCCACAGTGCAGTTTGTGTCCCCTTTATATGACTCATATTGTGCCTTTTTCCCACAGCGCAGTTTGTGACCCCTTTATATGACTCATATTGTGCCTTTCTCCCACAGTGCAGTTTGTAACCCCTCTATATGACTCATATTGTGCCTTTCTTCCACAGTGCAGTTTGTGTCCCCTTTATATGACTCATATTGTGCCTTTCTCCCACAGTGCAGTTTGTAACCCATCTATATGACTCATATTGTGCCTTTCTTCCACAGTGCAGTTTGTGCCCCCTTAATATGACTCATATTGTGCCTTTCTCCCACAGTGCAGTTTGTGTTCATTTAATATTACTCATATTGTGCCTTTCTACCACAGTGCAGTTTGTGACCCCTTTATATGACTCATATTGTGCCTTTCTCCCACAGTGCAGTTTGTGACCCCTTTATATGACTCATATTGTTCTTTTCTCCCACAGTGCAGTTTGTGACCCCTTTATATGACTCATATTGTGTCTTTCTCCCACAGTGCTTTTTTTATCCCTTTAATATGACTCTCAGCTGTTGAGTTCACAACAGACGGGGTAATTTTATGATGTGTGTCACAGCATACCTGCTATAATTTTAAATTTTGCTATATTAACAATGGCTATAAATACTGGTGCATTACAAACTGGATGTTGGGCTGTCTTAATTATTATGTCTTGATTTACTTTTGGAAGGGGTATCTTGGCTATGCATTCTACAGTGCACTTTTGGGAGGGGTGACTTGGTTAGGCATTCTGTGCTGTGCTTTCTACCTCTCAACCTCTACCAGCAAGAAATCTGGACAAAGTCATAAATAAAAGTGGGACAAAGGCCCAAAAATAGGGACATTTTTTTAAAATATTGTTCTTATAAACTTAGAAACTTGGTAGAATAACAGGTTTTGCATTAGTATGACTCTTTTGAATGGTATGAAGTCTGAAACTCAAATGTTTGTCATTATTTTGTCACTTCTGTCTTTAATCCTTTTTTTAATCTTTTTTGTCAGACATTTGGGATGCATGGCTAGGCTTAAAAAGGCCCTTGTGGTCATTAGCCTAGAAAACACCTACTATGAACCTATAACGATTTGCCACTAATTAGCCAGAAAACCACAAGTTTATGAAAAACAGACCAAAAATATGAGGCAAAAATCTGAGCATTCTGCTAAACTGTACAGTTGAGAGGTATGGTATAGTTGTTAAATGTTCCTCCTTAGTAAAAACTGACTCATATCACTTTAGCAACCAATTTGTCCCTCTTTAGAGCACATTCTAAATCTATATTTGCCCACTGTAGGACACTTTGTAGATGTATCACTTGTCTCTCTTTAGGTCACATGGCAAATGTATACTTGAATCTTAGTTTGCCTCTTGTATTTATTCTCTAGACCAGATTAATAAGTTATTATTGGGATTGTCTGCTCACTGTAGTTGTACGGATTGTATAATTCTTTTATGTCATTCATATTCCTTCTGATGTAATGTTTGTTATTAACGTTATATAAATTCATAGGTTCATAGGTATATACTAGGCTAATGGCTCTGGGGCCTTTACAAGCCTAGCCCATAGGATTACGTTGGCATCAAGCCACCTGACCTTAGTTTCCAGTGTCTCTGTCAAGTAGAACCACTGGAGTGATTCCCGGGGTGAATTTTCCATTTCCCATCCACTCATCAAGATTTCTGTTGAAGAGGGTCAGTGAGGTGCTCTGTTTGACATGTATGGGAAGTCTTTACCATAGTATGGGCGGTCTCTGGGTTATGAATCTGTCCCTCCAGCACGTTCTGTCAATTGTGGTAATGAGGTTGGGGTCTCTGAAGCGTGTGGTGCACAGGGACTGGGATTTCTTTAGATGTAGCATTTCTAACAGAGATGGGTCAGACATGGCTTTGTAAGTCAAGCAGCGATCACCTCTAAGTAGGCGATGCGAGACAGAGAATAGTTGGAATTTTTGAGTCTCTCCATATAGGACAAGTGTTTAAGGCCTAGGATCCTCTTTGTGAGGTCACATGGAAAACTCCATTGTTACATTCCTATTTCACTTGCTGTGTTATCTAATGTTAATGTATTGTTTCGCCCCTGTGGTCCTGGCTGCTGTTGAAAATGGTCTTTGGATAAGTCTGCCTACCCATTTACTAAACTATAAATAACTAAACAGGATGAGACCTAGTTCAAGGCTCCATAGAGCACCCCTGCACTACCAGGCTATAACTCATACCCCAGTTTTCGGACATCTAACCTGGACAAGAACACCAAAGGTGGAGGTGTGTCCATATTCATTAAGGATATCCACACCTCCAGGCTAGTTATGCAGCATAATGCATCCAAGGTTATCCAAGTCCAACTAACTCTGGGCAAAACTGCAACCCAAATTGGAGATTGCTATAGATCCCCCACCATGCCCCAGGATTCCCACTCCTCTTTTCTTGATATACTGGAAAATATTAGGGTTCAACCAAACACCCAAATAATGGGCGATTTCAACTACCCCACCATTAACTGGGAAAACTACTCATGTACCAACTCCTTCACTCAATGCTTTCTGGAATTCATAAATTCCAATGCCCTGGATCAACTTATCCACATCTCCACCAGGGGCAACAATATCCTAGAGCTAGTCATTACCAACATGAGTGACCAGTGTTCCACACCTAAAGTCAACTCCTCATTGGTCATATCTGACCATAAGCTAATCACCGTAGATATCCGCATCCCGCCCCCACCCACCATTAAGGAAGCCATGGTAAAATATTTCTCCAAAGCCAACTTCATGCTTCTTAAGACAGAAGTGGTGAACTTCATGACATCCATGCAGATAGACAATACAGTTATGACTGCTGAATCCTACACAAATGCACTATATAAGCACTTACACGAGTGCATGGATCATGCTATCACAAATAGAACCAAAACGCTATTCTCCAAAAAAGGGAAGCCAATCTGGTGGTCGTCTGCCATAAACAAACTCTACAACAGAAGGAATAAACTGTTGTAAAAGAGATTAAAATCCCATGAGTGGAGGAGCTCCCTGATCAGCCTCAGTAAGAAACTGTGATCCCTTATAAGATCCTCCAATGCTAGCTACAAAAACAAAATTGCCACTGATTTTTAAGGTCAACCACAAAGCATTCTATAGTTATGTCAAGAATCTCAATGGCAACACTCAGATCTGCTCTGAGTTACAGCACAATGGCACAAAAATTACTGAACCAACTGATATTGCCAACATCCTGGCAGATAGGTTCAGTGCTAACATTACCCCCCTCTCACCTCCTAAAGGGCCCATATCTATACAGGAAGAATGTAGAGTCCCTGTAATCACATCTATGCAAGTAAAAGCTGCACTCTCTAAAACCAAAAACACAGCATCCATGGGATCAGACAACATCCCAGGCTGCATTTTACACAAACTTCAGAATGAACTGGCTCCCCACCTAAGCACCATGTTCAGTCATAGTCTCATGTCAGGCTTTGTGCCCACTGAATGTTGCACAGCAACAGTTATCCCACTCCACAAAGGGGGAGCCACGACTGATCCTAGTAACTTTCGCCCTAGTAGCCTGACGAGCCTGGTCTGCAAGGCCATGGAATGTATCATCATGGAACTCATAAACAAAGACATCGGTAACCTCCAAATTCTGGACCCCACCCAGTTCGGGTTTGTGAAAGGCAGATCATGCCTTCTGAACCTGATCGACTTCTTTCAGGCAGTCACCAAAGCCGTAGACAAGGGTAAGGTGGTTCACACAGCCTATCTTGACCTCACCAAGGCTTTCAATGCCATCCCCCATTCTGGAATTATAGCTAAACTCACTAAACTAGGTATGAATCCCTGCATCACAAGATGGGTTGCCAACTGGGTCACTGACAGAACCCACACTGTAAAAGTGGCAGACTCCAAATCAGACTTCAAACCAGTGATCAGTGGAGTATTACAGGGTTCAGTCCTGGGGCCTCTACTTCCCTGAAGTACAGGCTAACATAGAAGGCCTTTGGCTAATGAATTTTGCAGATGACTGCAAACTAGGAGCCATCGTTGAGTCCCCAAATGATGTGGACATCCTACAGAAGGGCCTCACTGAGACAGATGCCTAGTGTTAGAGCCATGGCCTCAAGCTCACTGCCAAAACGTGCATTGTCATCCCCTTTGGTAAAAACTCTGTACCCATTAACTATGACATAGGCAGCAGTCTACTTAACATTGAATGTGTGATAAGAGACCTTGGGACCCAGGTGGACAGTAGTCTCTCCTTTGATAATCACATCGCCACAGTAGTCAGGAAGTCCTTCTATGTGGCACACCGCATCACAAAAGGGTTCTCATCCAGGAAAAAAGAGGTAATTGTTACCCTCCACTCAACACTCATTAGACCCATTATAGACAACGCCCCTTTTGGAATGTACCTCACAAGACATCTGCAGGAGCTGGAAAGGCCAGAGAAGTACCTCACAAAGAGGATTACTGACCTCAAACAGATGCCCTACACTGACCTTCTCAAAAGCTCCATCTTTACTTCATAGAATATCACCTACTCTGAGGTGATCTCTGCCTAACATATAAAGCTATGTCAAACCCAGAGCTGTTGGACATGCTAGACCTAAAGAAATCCCAATCCCTCCAAGCTACACACTCTAGGGACCTAAACCTTGTCACCACAATAAACAGGACATGCTGGAGGGGTAGATTCCTGTCCCAGAGACTTCCTATACTCTGGAACAAGCTACCCATCTATGTCAAGCAAAGGTCCTCATTAGCACTCTTCAAAGAAAATCTTGATGAGTGGATGGGAAATAGGAAATACACCCCAGGGATCACTTCTGTGGCTCTGGTCGACAGTGGCACAGGAAAATAACTTTCTTGGGTGGTGTAAGCCAGGGAACCTTGTTGGCTAGGCTTACTTAGGCCCTTGGGTTGATAGCCTAGTATCTACCTATGAACCTATGAGTTAATGTTGTAGCCAAATGTACATTCCTTAACAATTGCCAGACCTTCTTCTGTATTCTCCCTAAGGTGTCAATCTGTTTAGTTCAGTGTAACAGCCCTGTGATGAAGTCTGCAGTATGAATTTTATTTTATTTTCAAGTTGTCCTTAAATAATGCATAAAGTCAGCAGTTCACCAGGCACAACTGAGAATAATTACCCATTTATTTATGTAGTTTTGTGCCATAACTATCTCATCGTTTTTCACATAAACATTTATCTAAGAACTAATATGCAAAATAGATTAGCTGCTAAAGTGTGCACTTTACAAGCCTCAGTAAGACAATCTAATAATAAATAACTATAATAGTAAACTATAGGTGTCTTTCTGAAGCAGTATGAGATAATAGCAGCAGTCTGCATTTAAAGTGGAACAGCCTTACAAGACTATCTGCAAATATATAGAGCTGAGTATATTTTTCTGTATTATTCTGTATTATAGAGCTAAATTGTTGCTTAGATATCTGTTGTCTTAGTGTTCTGCAAATATACAGAGATCAGTATATATTTTTTTGGTTTTATAATTTGCACTCTGATTCCTCACATCTCTGTTGAAACTTTCTTCCCCACCCCCCCTCATTGTGGTTTCTATTGCTTGTGTGTTGTTAACTCAAGGTTCCCTTAATTTGAACTGTTAATAGCAGCAGTCTGCATTTAAAGTGGAACAGCCTTACAAGACTATCTGCAAATATATAGAGCTGAGTATATTTTTCTGTATTATTCTGTATTATAGAGCTAAATTGTTGCTTAGATATCTGTTGTCTTAGTGTTCTGCAAATATACAGAGATCAGTATATATTTTTTGGTTTTATAATTTGCACTCTGATTCCTCACATCTCTGTTGAAACTTTCTTCCCCACCCCCCTCATTGTGGTTTCTATTGCTTGTGTGTTGTTAACTCAAGGTTCCCTTAATTTGAACTGTTAATAGCAGCAGTCTGCATTTAAAGTGGAACAGCCTTACAAGACTATCTGCAAATATATAGAGCTGAGTATATTTTTCTGTATTATTCTGTATTATAGAGCTAAATTGTTGCTTAGATATCTGTTGTCTTAGTGTTCTGCAAATATACAGAGATCAGTATATATTTTTTTGGTTTTATAATTTGCACTCTGATTCCTCACATCTCTGTTGAAACTTTTCCCCACCCCACCCCTCATTGTGGTTTCTATTGCTTGTGTGTTGTTAACTCAAGGTTCCCTTAATTTGAACTGTTAATAGCAGCAGTCTGCATTTAAAGTGGAACAGCCTTACAAGACTATCTGCAAATATATAGAGCTGAGTATATTTTTCTGTATTATTCTGTATTATAGAGCTAAATTGTTGCTTAGATATCTGTTGTCTTAGTGTTCTGCAAATATACAGAGATCAGTATATATTTTTTGGTTTTATAATTTGCACTCTGATTCCTCACATCTCTGTTGAAACTTTCTTCCCCACCACCCTCATTGTGGTTTCTATTGCTTGTGTGTTGTTAACTCAAGGTTCCCTTAATTTGAACTGTTAATAGCAGCAGTCTGCATTTAAAGTGGAACAGCCTTACAAGACTATCTGCAAATATATAGAGCTGAGTATATTTTTCTGTATTATTCTGTATTATAGAGCTAAATTGTTGCTTAGATATCTGTTGTCTTAGTGTTCTGCAAATATACAGAGATCAGTATATATTTTTGGTTTTATAATTTGCACTCTGATTCCTCACATCTCTGTTGAAACTTTCTTCCCCACCCCCCCTCATTGTGGTTTCTATTGCTTGTGTGTTGTTAACTCAAGGTTCCCTTAATTTGAACTGTTAATAGCAGCAGTCTGCATTTAAAGTGGAACAGCCTTACAAGACTATCTGCAAATATATAGAGCTGAGTATATTTTTCTGTATTATTCTGTATTATAGAGCTAAATTGTTGCTTAGATATCTGTTGTCTTAGTGTTCTGCAAATATACAGAGATCAGTATATATTTTTTGGTTTTATAATTTGCACTCTGATTCCTCACATCTCTGTTGAAACTTTCTTCCCCACCCCTCATTGTGGTTTCTATTGCTTGTGTGTTGTTAACTCAAGGTTCCCTTAATTTGAACTGTTAATAGCAGCAGTCTGCATTTAAAGTGGAACAGCCTTACAAGACTATCTGCAAATATATAGAGCTGAGTATATTTTTCTGTATTATTCTGTATTATAGAGCTAAATTGTTGCTTAGATATCTGTTGTCTTAGTGTTCTGCAAATATACAGAGATCAGTATATATTTTTTGGTTTTATAATTTGCACTCTGATTCCTCACATCTCTGTTGAAACTTTCTTCCCACCCCCCTCATTGTGGTTTCTATTGCTTGTGTGTTGTTAACTCAAGGTTCCCTTAATTTGAACTGTTAATAGCAGCAGTCTGCATTTAAAGTGGAACAGCCTTACAAGACTATCTGCAAATATATAGAGCTGAGTATATTTTTCTGTATTATTCTGTATTATAGAGCTAAATTGTTGCTTAGATATCTGTTGTCTTAGTGTTCTGCAAATATACAGAGATCAGTATATATTTTTTGGTTTTATAATTTGCACTCTGATTCCTCACATCTCTGTTGAAACTTTCTTCCCACCCCCCTCATTGTGGTTTCTATTGCTTGTGTGTTGTTAACTCAAGGTTCCCTTAATTTGAACTGTTAATAGCAGCAGTCTGCATTTAAAGTGGAACAGCCTTACAAGACTATCTGCAAATATATAGAGCTGAGTATATTTTTCTGTATTATTCTGTATTATAGAGCTAAATTGTTGCTTAGATATCTGTTGTCTTAGTGTTCTGCAAATATACAGAGATCAGTATATATTTTGGGTTTTATAATTTGCACTCTGATTCCTCACATCTCTGTTGAAACTTTCTCCCACACCCCCACCCCTCATTGTGGTTTCTATTGCTTGTGTGTTGTTAACTCAAGGTTCCCTTAATTTGAACTGTTAATAGCAGCAGTCTGCATTTAAAGTGGAACAGCCTTACAAGACTATCTGCAAATATATAGAGCTGAGTATATTTTTCTGTATTATTCTGTATTATAGAGCTAAATTGTTGCTTAGATATCTGTTGTCTTAGTGTTCTGCAAATATACAGAGATCAGTATATATTTTTTGGTTTTATAATTTGCACTCTGATTCCTCACATCTCTGTTGAAACTTTCTTCCCCACCCCCCACCCTCATTGTGGTTTCTATTGCTTGTGTGTTGTTAACTCAAGGATCCCTTAATTTGAACTGTTAATAGCAGCAGTCTGCATTTAAAGTGGAACAGCCTTACAAGACTATCTGCAAATATATAGAGCTGAGTATATTTTTCTGTATTATTCTGTATTATAGAGCTAAATTGTTACTTAGATATCTGTTGTCTTAGTGTTCTGCAAATATACAGAGATCAGTATATATTTTTTGGTTTTATAATTTGCACTCTGATTCCTCACATCTCTGTTGAAACTTTCTTCCCCACCCCTCATTGTGGTTTCTATTGCTTGTGTGTTGTTAACTCAAGGTTCCCTTAATTTGAACTGTTAATAGCAGCAGTCTGCATTTAAAGTGGAACAGCCTTACAAGACTATCTGCAAATATATAGAGCTGAGTATATTTTTCTGTATTATTCTGTATTATAGAGCTAAATTGTTGCTTAGATATCTGTTGTCTTAGTGTTCTGCAAATATACAGAGATCAGTATATATTTTTTGGTTTTATAATTTGCACTCTGATTCCTCACATCTCTGTTGAAACTTTCTTCCCCACCCCCTCATTGTGGTTTCTATTGCTTGTGTGTTGTTAACTCAAGGTTCCCTTAATTTGAACTGTTAATAGCAGCAGTCTGCATTTAAAGTGGAACAGCCTTACAAGACTATCTGCAAATATATAGAGCTGAGTATATTTTTCTGTATTATTCTGTATTATAGAGCTAAATTGTTGCTTAGATATCTGTTGTCTTAGTGTTCTGCAAATATACAGAGATCAGTATATATTTTTTGGTTTTATAATTTGCACTCTGATTCCTCACATCTCTGTTGAAACTTTCTTCCCCACCCCCACCCTCATTGTGGTTTCTATTGCTTGTGTGTTGTTAACTCAAGGTTCCCTTAATTTGAACTGTTAATAGCAGCAGTCTGCATTTAAAGTGGAACAGCCTTACAAGACTATCTGCAAATATATAGAGCTGAGTATATTTTTCTGTATTATTCTGTATTATAGAGCTAAATTGTTGCTTAGATATCTGTTGTCTTAGTGTTCTGCAAATATACAGAGATCAGTATATATTTTTTGGTTTTATAATTTGCACTCTGATTCCTCACATCTCTGTTGAAACTTTCTTCCCCACCCCCTCATTGTGGTTTCTATTGCTTGTGTGTTGTTAACTCAAGGTTCCCTTAATTTGAACTGTTAATAGCAGCAGTCTGCATTTAAAGTGGAACAGCCTTACAAGACTATCTGCAAATATATAGAGCTGAGTATATTTTTCTGTATTATTCTGTATTATAGAGCTAAATTGTTGCTTAGATATCTGTTGTCTTAGTGTTCTGCAAATATACAGAGATCAGTATATATTTTTTTGGTTTTATAATTTGCACTCTGATTCCTCACATCTCTGTTGAAACTTTTCCCCACCCCACCCCCTCATTGTGGTTTCTATTGCTTGTGTGTTGTTAACTCAAGGTTCCCTTAATTTGAACTGTTAATAGCAGCAGTCTGCATTTAAAGTGGAACAGCCTTACAAGACTATCTGCAAATATATAGAGCTGAGTATATTTTTCTGTATTATTCTGTATTATAGAGCTAAATTGTTGCTTAGATATCTGTTGTCTTAGTGTTCTGCAAATATACAGAGATCAGTATATATTTTTTTGGTTTTATAATTTGCACTCTGATTCCTCACATCTCTGTTGAAACTTCCCCCCCACCCCTCATTGTGGTTTCTATTGCTTGTGTGTTGTTAACTCAAGGTTCCCTTAATTTGAACTGTTAATAGCAGCAGTCTGCATTTAAAGTGGAACAGCCTTACAAGACTATCTGCAAATATATAGAGCTGAGTATATTTTTCTGTATTATTCTGTATTATAGAGCTAAATTGTTGCTTAGATATCTGTTGTCTTAGTGTTCTGCAAATATACAGAGATCAGTATATATTTTTTGGGTTTTATAATTTGCACTCTGATTCCTCACATCTCTGTTGAAACTTTCTTCCCCACCCCACCCCTCATTGTGGTTTCTATTGCTTGTGTGTTGTTAACTCAAGGTTCCCTTAATTTGAACTGTTAATAGCAGCAGTCTGCATTTAAAGTGGAACAGCCTTACAAGACTATCTGCAAATATATAGAGCTGAGTATATTTTTCTGTATTATTCTGTATTATAGAGCTAAATTGTTGCTTAGATATCTGTTGTCTTAGTGTTCTGCAAATATACAGAGATCAGTATATATTTTTTGGTTTTATAATTTGCACTCTGATTCCTCACATCTCTGTTGAAACTTTCTTCCCAACCCACCCTCATTGTGGTTTCTATTGCTTGTGTGTTGTTAACTCAAGGTTCCCTTAATTTGAACTGTTAATAGCAGCAGTCTGCATTTAAAGTGGAACAGCCTTACAAGACTATCTGCAAATATATAGAGCTGAGTATATTTTTCTGTATTATTCTGTATTATAGAGCTAAATTGTTGCTTAGATATCTGTTGTCTTAGTGTTCTGCAAATATACAGAGATCAGTATATATTTTTTTGGTTTTATAATTTGCACTCTGATTCCTCACATCTCTGTTGAAACTTTCTTCCCCACCCCCTCATTGTGGTTTCTATTGCTTGTGTGTTGTTAACTCAAGGTTCCCTTAATTTGAACTGTTAATAGCAGCAGTCTGCATTTAAAGTGGAACAGCCTTACAAGACTATCTGCAAATATATAGAGCTGAGTATATTTTTCTGTATTATTCTGTATTATAGAGCTAAATTGTTGCTTAGATATCTGTTGTCTTAGTGTTCTGCAAATATACAGAGATCAGTATATATTTTTGGTTTTATAATTTGCACTCTGATTCCTCACATCTCTGTTGAAACTTTCTTCCCCACCCCTCATTGTGGTTTCTATTGCTTGTGTGTTGTTAACTCAAGGTTCCCTTAATTTGAACTGTTAATAGCAGCAGTCTGCATTTAAAGTGGAACAGCCTTACAAGACTATCTGCAAATATATAGAGCTGAGTATATTTTTCTGTATTATTCTGTATTATAGAGCTAAATTGTTGCTTAGATATCTGTTGTCTTAGTGTTCTGCAAATATACAGAGATCAGTATATATTTTTTGGTTTTATAATTTGCACTCTGATTCCTCACATCTCTGTTGAAACTTTCTTCCCACCCCACCCCTCATTGTGGTTTCTATTGCTTGTGTGTTGTTAACTCAAGGTTCCCTTAATTTGAACTGTTAATAGCAGCAGTCTGCATTTAAAGTGGAACAGCCTTACAAGACTATCTGCAAATATATAGAGCTGAGTATATTTTTCTGTATTATTCTGTATTATAGAGCTAAATTGTTGCTTAGATATCTGTTGTCTTAGTGTTCTGCAAATATACAGAGATCAGTATATATATTTTGGGTTTTATAATTTGCACTCTGATTCCTCACATCTCTGTTGAAACTTTCTTCCCCACCCCCTCATTGTGGTTTCTATTGCTTGTGTGTTGTTAACTCAAGGTTCCCTTAATTTGAACTGTTAATAGCAGCAGTCTGCATTTAAAGTGGAACAGCCTTACAAGACTATCTGCAAATATATAGAGCTGAGTATATTTTTCTGTATTATTCTGTATTATAGAGCTAAATTGTTGCTTAGATATCTGTTGTCTTAGTGTTCTGCAAATATACAGAGATCAGTATATATTTTTTGGTTTTATAATTTGCACTCTGATTCCTCACATCTCTGTTGAAACTTTCTTCCCCACCCCACCCTCATTGTGGTTTCTATTGCTTGTGTGTTGTTAACTCAAGGTTCCCTTAATTTGAACTGTTAATAGCAGCAGTCTGCATTTAAAGTGGAACAGCCTTACAAGACTATCTGCAAATATATAGAGCTGAGTATATTTTTCTGTATTATTCTGTATTATAGAGCTAAATTGTTGCTTAGATATCTGTTGTCTTAGTGTTCTGCAAATATACAGAGATCAGTATATATTTTTTGTGTTTTATAATTTGCACTCTGATTCCTCACATCTCTGTTGAAACTTTCTTCCCCACCCCCCCTCATTGTGGTTTCTATTGCTTGTGTGTTGTTAACTCAAGGTTCCCTTAATTTGAACTGTTAATAGCAGCAGTCTGCATTTAAAGTGGAACAGCCTTACAAGACTATCTGCAAATATATAGAGCTGAGTATATTTTTCTGTATTATTCTGTATTATAGAGCTAAATTGTTGCTTAGATATCTGTTGTCTTAGTGTTCTGCAAATATACAGAGATCAGTATATATTTTTTGGTTTTATAATTTGCACTCTGATTCCTCACATCTCTGTTGAAACTTTCTTCCCCACCCCCCCTCATTGTGGTTTCTATTGCTTGTGTGTTGTTAACTCAAGGTTCCCTTAATTTGAACTGTTAATAGCAGCAGTCTGCATTTAAAGTGGAACAGCCTTACAAGACTATCTGCAAATATATAGAGCTGAGTATATTTTTCTGTATTATTCTGTATTATAGAGCTAAATTGTTGCTTAGATATCTGTTGTCTTAGTGTTCTGCAAATATACAGAGATCAGTATATATTTTTTTGGTTTTATAATTTGCACTCTGATTCCTCACATCTCTGTTGAAACTTTCTTCCCCCCCCCCTCATTGTGGTTTCTATTGCTTGTGTGTTGTTAACTCAAGGTTCCCTTAATTTGAACTGTTAATAGCAGCAGTCTGCATTTAAAGTGGAACAGCCTTACAAGACTATCTGCAAATATATAGAGCTGAGTATATTTTTCTGTATTATTCTGTATTATAGAGCTAAATTGTTGCTTAGATATCTGTTGTCTTAGTGTTCTGCAAATATACAGCGATCAGTATATATTTTTTAGTTTTCATAATTTGCACTCTGATTCCTCACATCTCTGTTGAAACTTTCTTACCCCCCCACCCCCCATTGTGGTTTCTATTGCTTGTGTGTTGTTAACTCAAGGTTCCCTTAATTTGAACTGTTAATAGCAGCAGTCTGCATTTAAAGTGGAACAGCCTTACAAGACTATCTGCAAATATATAGAGCTGAGTATATTTTTCTGTATTATTCTGTATTATAGAGCTAAATTGTTGCTTAGATATCTGTTGTCTTAGTGTTCTGCAAATATACAGAGATCAGTATATATTTTTTGGTTTTATAATTTGCACTCTGATTCCTCACATCTCTGTTGAAACTTTCTTCCCCACCCCCTCATTGTGGTTTCTATTGCTTGTGTGTTGTTAACTCAAGGTTCCCTTAATTTGAACTGTTAATAGCAGCAGTCTGCATTTAAAGTGGAACAGCCTTACAAGACTATCTGCAAATATATAGAGCTGAGTATATTTTTCTGTATTATTCTGTATTATAGAGCTAAATTGTTGCTTAGATATCTGTTGTCTTAGTGTTCTGCAAATATACAGAGATCAGTATATATTTTTGGTTTTATAATTTGCACTCTGATTCCTCACATCTCTGTTGAAACTTTCTCCCCACCCCACCCTCATTGTGGTTTCTATTGCTTGTGTGTTGTTAACTCAAGGTTCCCTTAATTTGAACTGTTAATAGCAGCAGTCTGCATTTAAAGTGGAACAGCCTTACAAGACTATCTGCAAATATATAGAGCTGAGTATATTTTTCTGTATTATTCTGTATTATAGAGCTAAATTGTTGCTTAGATATCTGTTGTCTTAGTGTTCTGCAAATATACAGAGATCAGTATATATTTTTTGGTTTTATAATTTGCACTCTGATTCCTCACATCTCTGTTGAAACTTTCTTCCCCACCCCCCTCATTGTGGTTTCTATTGCTTGTGTGTTGTTAACTCAAGGTTCCCTTAATTTGAACTGTTAATAGCAGCAGTCTGCATTTAAAGTGGAACAGCCTTACAAGACTATCTGCAAATATATAGAGCTGAGTATATTTTTCTGTATTATTCTGTATTATAGAGCTAAATTGTTGCTTAGATATCTGTTGTCTTAGTGTTCTGCAAATATACAGAGATCAGTATATATTTTTGGTTTTATAATTTGCACTCTGATTCCTCACATCTCTGTTGAAACTTTCTTCCCAACCCACCCTCATTGTGGTTTCTATTGCTTGTGTGTTGTTAACTCAAGGTTCCCTTAATTTGAACTGTTAATAGCAGCAGTCTGCATTTAAAGTGGAACAGCCTTACAAGACTATCTGCAAATATATAGAGCTGAGTATATTTTTCTGTATTATTCTGTATTATAGAGCTAAATTGTTGCTTAGATATCTGTTGTCTTAGTGTTCTGCAAATATACAGAGATCAGTATATATTTTTTGGTTTTATAATTTGCACTCTGATTCCTCACATCTCTGTTGAAACTTTCTTCCCCCACCCCTCATTGTGGTTTCTATTGCTTGTGTGTTGTTAACTCAAGGTTCCCTTAATTTGAACTGTTAATAGCAGCAGTCTGCATTTAAAGTGGAACAGCCTTACAAGACTATCTGCAAATATATAGAGCTGAGTATATTTTTCTGTATTATTCTGTATTATAGAGCTAAATTGTTGCTTAGATATCTGTTGTCTTAGTGTTCTGCAAATATACAGAGATCAGTATATATTTTTTGGGTTTTATAATTTGCACTCTGATTCCTCACATCTCTGTTGAAACTTTCTTCCCCACCCCCCACCCCTCATTGTGGTTTCTATTGCTTGTGTGTTGTTAACTCAAGGTTCCCTTAATTTGAACTGTTAATAGCAGCAGTCTGCATTTAAAGTGGAACAGCCTTACAAGACTATCTGCAAATATATAGAGCTGAGTATATTTTTCTGTATTATTCTGTATTATAGAGCTAAATTGTTGCTTAGATATCTGTTGTCTTAGTGTTCTGCAAATATACAGAGATCAGTATATATTTTTTGGGTTTTATAATTTGCACTCTGATTCCTCACATCTCTGTTGAAACTTTCTTCCCCCCCACCCCTCATTGTGGTTTCTATTGCTTGTGTGTTGTTAACTCAAGGTTCCCTTAATTTGAACTGTTAATAGCAGCAGTCTGCATTTAAAGTGGAACAGCCTTACAAGACTATCTGCAAATATATAGAGCTGAGTATATTTTTCTGTATTATTCTGTATTATAGAGCTAAATTGTTGCTTAGATATCTGTTGTCTTAGTGTTCTGCAAATATACAGAGATCAGTATATATTTTTTGGTTTTATAATTTGCACTCTGATTCCTCACATCTCTGTTGAAACTTTCTTCCCCACCCCACCCCTCATTGTGGTTTCTATTGCTTGTGTGTTGTTAACTCAAGGTTCCCTTAATTTGAACTGTTAATATAAGCAGTCTGCATTTAAAGTGGAACAGCCTTACCAGACTATCTGCAAATATATAGAGCTGAGTATATTTTTCTGTATTAATCTGTATTATAGAGCTAAATTGTTGCTTAGATATCTGTTGTCTTAGTGTTCTGCAAATATACAGAGATCAGTATATATTTTTTGGTTTAATAATTTGCACTCTGATTCCTCACATCTCTGTTGAAACTTTTCTCCACACACCCCCACCCCACCCCCCATTGTGGTTTCTATTGCTTGTGTGTTGTTAAGTCAAGGTTCCCTTAATTTGAACTGTTAATAGCAGCAGTCTGCATTTAAAGTGGAACAGCCTTACAAGACTATCTGCAAATATATAGAGCTGAGTATATTTTTCTGTATTATTCTGTATTATAGAGCTAAATTGTTGCTTAGATATCTGTTGTCTTAGTGTTCTGCAAATATACAGAGATCAGTATATATTTTTTGGTTTTATAATTTGCACTCTGATTCCTCACATCTCTGTTGAAACTTTCTTCCCCACCACCCCTCATTGTGGTTTCTATTGCTTGTGTGTTGTTAACTCAAGGTTCCCTTAATTTGAACTGTTAATAGCAGCAGTCTGCATTTAAAGTGGAACAGCCTTACAAGACTATCTGCAAATATATAGAGCTGAGTATATTTTTCTGTATTATTCTGTATTATAGAGCTAAATTGTTGCTTAGATATCTGTTGTCTTAGTGTTCTGCAAATATACAGAGATCAGTATATATTTTTTGTGTTTTATAATTTGCACTCTGATTCCTCACATCTCTGTTGAAACTTTCTTCCCCACCCCTCATTGTGGTTTCTATTGCTTGTGTGTTGTTAACTCAAGGTTCCCTTAATTTGAACTGTTAATAGCAGCAGTCTGCATTTAAAGTGGAACAGCCTTACAAGACTATCTGCAAATATATAGAGCTGAGTATATTTTTCTGTATTATTCTGTATTATAGAGCTAAATTGTTGCTTAGATATCTGTTGTCTTAGTGTTCTGCAAATATACAGAGATCAGTATATATATTTTTTGTTTTATAATTTGCACTCTGATTCCTCACATCTCTGTTGAAACTTTCTTCCCCACCACCCCTCATTGTGGTTTCTATTGCTTGTGTGTTGTTAACTCAAGGTTCCCTTAATTTGAACTGTTAATAGCAGCAGTCTGCATTTAAAGTGGAACAGCCTTACAAGACTATCTGCAAATATATAGAGCTGAGTATATTTTTCTGTATTATTCTGTATTATAGAGCTAAATTGTTGCTTAGATATCTGTTGTCTTAGTGTTCTGCAAATATACAGAGATCAGTATATATTTTTGGTTTTATAATTTGCACTCTGATTCCTCACATCTCTGTTGAAACTTTCTTCCCACCCCCACCCTCATTGTGGTTTCTATTGCTTGTGTGTTGTTAACTCAAGGTTCCCTTAATTTGAACTGTTAATAGCAGCAGTCTGCATTTAAAGTGGAACAGCCTTACAAGACTATCTGCAAATATATAGAGCTGAGTATATTTTTCTGTATTA
This sequence comes from Protopterus annectens, assembly GCF_019279795.1. NCBI lineage: Eukaryota > Metazoa > Chordata > Ceratodontiformes > Protopteridae > Protopterus > Protopterus annectens. Next base: position 1,837,727,216 of record NC_056729.1, read on the forward strand.
TTCTGTATTATAGAGCTAAATTGTTGCTTAGATATCTGTTGTCTTAGTGTTCTGCAAATATACAGAGATCAGTATATATTTTTTGGGTTTTATAATTTGCACTCTGATTCCTCACATCTCTGTTGAAACTTTCTTCCCACCCCCTCATTGTGGTTTCTATTGCTTGTGTGTTGTTAACTCAAGGTTCCCTTAATTTGAACTGTTAATAGCAGCAGTCTGCATTTAAAGTGGAACAGCCTTACAAGACTATCTGCAAATATATAGAGCTGAGTATATTTTTCTGTATTATTCTGTATTATAGAGCTAAATTGTTGCTTAGATATCTGTTGTCTTAGTGTTCTGCAAATATACAGAGATCAGTATATATTTTTTGGTTTTATAATTTGCACTCTGATTCCTCACATCTCTGTTGAAACTTTCTTCTCCACCCAACCCCCTCATTGTGGTTTCTATTGCTTGTGTGTTGTTAACTCAAGGTTCCCTTAATTTGAACTGTTAATAGCAGCAGTCTGCATTTAAAGTGGAACAGCCTTACAAGACTATCTGCAAATATATAGAGCTGAGTATATTTTTCTGTATTATTCTGTATTATAGAGCTAAATTGTTGCTTAGATATCTGTTGTCTTAGTGTTCTGCAAATATACAGAGATCAGTATATATATTTTTGGTTTTATAATTTGCACTCTGATTCCTCACATCTCTGTTGAAACTTTCTTCCCCACCCCCTCATTGTGGTTTCTATTGCTTGTGTGTTGTTAACTCAAGGTTCCCTTAATTTGAACTGTTAATAGCAGCAGTCTGCATTTAAAGTGGAACAGCCTTACAAGACTATCTGCAAATATATAGAGCTGAGTATATTTTTCTGTATTATTCTGTATTATAGAGCTAAATTGTTGCTTAGATATCTGTTGTCTTAGTGTTCTGCAAATATACAGAGATCAGTATATATTTTTGGGTTTTATAATTTGCACTCTGATTCCTCACATCTCTGTTGAAACTTTCTTCCCCACCCCCCCCCTCATTGTGGTTTCTATTGCTTGTGTGTTGTTAACTCAAGGTTCCCTTAATTTGAACTGTTAATAGCAGCAGTCTGCATTTAAAGTGGAACAGCCTTACAAGACTATCTGCAAATATATAGAGCTGAGTATATTTTTCTGTATTATTCTGTATTATAGAGCTAAATTGTTGCTTAGATATCTGTTGTCTTAGTGTTCTGCAAATATACAGAGATCAGTATATATATTTTTGGTTTTATAATTTGCACTCTGATTCCTCACATCTCTGTTGAAACTTTCTTCCCCACCCCTCATTGTGGTTTCTATTGCTTGTGTGTTGTTAACTCAAGGTTCCCTTAATTTGAACTGTTAATAGCAGCAGTCTGCATTTAAAGTGGAACAGCCTTACAAGACTATCTGCAAATATATAGAGCTGAGTATATTTTTCTGTATTATTCTGTATTATAGAGCTAAATTGTTGCTTAGATATCTGTTGTCTTAGTGTTCTGCAAATATACAGAGATCAGTATATATTTTTGGATTTATAATTTGCACTCTGATTCCTCACATCTCTGTTGAAACTTTCTTCCCACCCCCTCATTGTGGTTTCTATTGCTTGTGTGTTGTTAACTCAAGGTTCCCTTAATTTGAACTGTTAATAGCAGCAGTCTGCATTTAAAGTGGAACAGCCTTACAAGACTATCTGCAAATATATAGAGCTGAGTATATTTTTCTGTATTATTCTGTATTATAGAGCTAAATTGTTGCTTAGATATCTGTTGTCTTAGTGTTCTGCAAATATACAGAGATCAGTATATATTTTTTGGTTTTATAATTTGCACTCTGATTCCTCACATCTCTGTTGAAACTTTCTTCCCCACCCCCTCATTGTGGTTTCTATTGCTTGTGTGTTGTTAACTCAAGGTTCCCTTAATTTGAACTGTTAATAGCAGCAGTCTGCATTTAAAGTGGAACAGCCTTACAAGACTATCTGCAAATATATAGAGCTGAGTATATTTTTCTGTATTATTCTGTATTATAGAGCTAAATTGTTGCTTAGATATCTGTTGTCTTAGTGTTCTGCAAATATACAGAGATCAGTATATATTTTTTTGGTTTTATAATTTGCACTCTGATTCCTCACATCTCTGTTGAAACTTTTCCCCACCCCACCCCTCATTTTGGTTTCTATTGCTTGTGTGTTGTTAACTCAAGGTTCCCTTAATTTGAACTGTTAATAGCAGCAGTCTGCATTTAAAGTGGAACAGCCTTACAAGACTATCTGCAAATATATAGAGCTGAGTATATTTTTCTGTATTATTCTGTATTATAGAGCTAAATTGTTGCTTAGATATCTGTTGTCTTAGTGTTCTGCAAATATACAGAGATCAGTATATATTTTTTGGTTTTATAATTTGCACTCTGATTCCTCACATCTCTGTTGAAACTTTCTTACCCCCCCACCCCTCATTGTGGTTTCTATTGCTTGTGTGTTGTTAACTCAAGGTTCCCTTAATTTGAACTGTTAATAGCAGCAGTCTGCATTTAAAGTGGAACAGCCTTACAAGACTATCTGCAAATATATAGAGCTGAGTATATTTTTCTGTATTATTCTGTATTATAGAGCTAAATTGTTGCTTAGATATCTGTTGTCTTAGTGTTCTGCAAATATACAGAGATCAGTATATATATTTTTGGTTTTATAATTTGCACTCTGATTCCTCACATCTCTGTTGAAACTTTCTTCCCCACCCCCCTCATTGTGGTTTCTATTGCTTGTGTGTTGTTAACTCAAGGTTCCCTTAATTTGAACTGTTAATAGCAGCAGTCTGCATTTAAAGTGGAACAGCCTTACAAGACTATCTGCAAATATATAGAGCTGAGTATATTTTTCTGTATTATTCTGTATTATAGAGCTAAATTGTTGCTTAGATATCTGTTGTCTTAGTGTTCTGCAAATATACAGAGATCAGTATATATTTTTTGGGTTTTATAATTTGCACTCTGATTCCTCACATCTCTGTTGAAACTTTCTTCCCAACCCACCCTCATTGTGGTTTCTATTGCTTGTGTGTTGTTAACTCAAGGTTCCCTTAATTTGAACTGTTAATAGCAGCAGTCTGCATTTAAAGTGGAACAGCCTTACAAGACTATCTGCAAATATATAGAGCTGAGTATATTTTTCTGTATTATTCTGTATTATAGAGCTAAATTGTTGCTTAGATATCTGTTGTCTTAGTGTTCTGCAAATATACAGAGATCAGTATATATTTTTGGGTTTTATAATTTGCACTCTGATTCCTCACATCTCTGTTGAAACTTTCTTCCCCACCCCCCCTCATTGTGGTTTCTATTGCTTGTGTGTTGTTAACTCAAGGTTCCCTTAATTTGAACTGTTAATAGCAGCAGTCTGCATTTAAAGTGGAACAGCCTTACAAGACTATCTGCAAATATATAGAGCTGAGTATATTTTTCTGTATTATTCTGTATTATAGAGCTAAATTGTTGCTTAGATATCTGTTGTCTTAGTGTTCTGCAAATATACAGAGATCAGTATATATATTTTTGGTTTTATAATTTGCACTCTGATTCCTCACATCTCTGTTGAAACTTTCTTCCCCACCCCACCCCTCATTGTGGTTTCTATTGCTTGTGTGTTGTTAACTCAAGGTTCCCTTAATTTGAACTGTTAATAGCAGCAGTCTGCATTTAAAGTGGAACAGCCTTACAAGACTATCTGCAAATATATAGAGCTGAGTATATTTTTCTGTATTATTCTGTATTATAGAGCTAAATTGTTGCTTAGATATCTGTTGTCTTAGTGTTCTGCAAATATACAGAGATCAGTATATATTTTTTTGGTTTTATAATTTGCACTCTGATTCCTCACATCTCTGTTGAAACTTCCCCCCCCCCTCATTGTGGTTTCTATTGCTTGTGTGTTGTTAACTCAAGGTTCCCTTAATTTGAACTGTTAATAGCAGCAGTCTGCATTTAAAGTGGAACAGCCTTACAAGACTATCTGCAAATATATAGAGCTGAGTATATTTTTCTGTATTATTCTGTATTATAGAGCTAAATTGTTGCTTAGATATCTGTTGTCTTAGTGTTCTGCAAATATACAGAGATCAGTATATATTTTTTGGTTTTATAATTTGCACTCTGATTCCTCACATCTCTGTTGAAACTTTCTTCCCCACCCCCCTCATTGTGGTTTCTATTGCTTGTGTGTTGTTAACTCAAGGTTCCCTTAATTTGAACTGTTAATAGCAGCAGTCTGCATTTAAAGTGGAACAGCCTTACAAGACTATCTGCAAATATATAGAGCTGAGTATATTTTTCTGTATTATTCTGTATTATAGAGCTAAATTGTTGCTTAGATATCTGTTGTCTTAGTGTTCTGCAAATATACAGAGATCAGTATATATTTTTGGGTTTTATAATTTGCACTCTGATTCCTCACATCTCTGTTGAAACTTTCTCCCCACCCCCTCATTGTGGTTTCTATTGCTTGTGTGTTGTTAACTCAAGGTTCCCTTAATTTGAACTGTTAATAGCAGCAGTCTGCATTTAAAGTGGAACAGCCTTACAAGACTATCTGCAAATATATAGAGCTGAGTATATTTTTCTGTATTATTCTGTATTATAGAGCTAAATTGTTGCTTAGATATCTGTTGTCTTAGTGTTCTGCAAATATACAGAGATCAGTATATATATTTTTGGTTTTATAATTTGCACTCTGATTCCTCACATCTCTGTTGAAACTTTCTTCCCCACCCTCATTGTGGTTTCTATTGCTTGTGTGTTGTTAACTCAAGGTTCCCTTAATTTGAACTGTTAATAGCAGCAGTCTGCATTTAAAGTGGAACAGCCTTACAAGACTATCTGCAAATATATAGAGCTGAGTATATTTTTCTGTATTATTCTGTATTATAGAGCTAAATTGTTGCTTAGATATCTGTTGTCTTAGTGTTCTGCAAATATACAGAGATCAGTATATATTTTTTGGTTTTATAATTTGCACTCTGATTCCTCACATCTCTGTTGAAACTTTCTTCCCCACCCCCTCATTGTGGTTTCTATTGCTTGTGTGTTGTTAACTCAAGGTTCCCTTAATTTGAACTGTTAATAGCAGCAGTCTGCATTTAAAGTGGAACAGCCTTACAAGACTATCTGCAAATATATAGAGCTGAGTATATTTTTCTGTATTATTCTGTATTATAGAGCTAAATTGTTGCTTAGATATCTGTTGTCTTAGTGTTCTGCAAATATACAGAGATCAGTATATATTTTTTGGCTTTTATAATTTGCACTCTGATTCCTCACATCTCTGTTGAAACTTTCTTTCCCCACCCCCCGCCCCATTGTGGTTTCTATTGCTTGTGTGTTGTTAACTCAAGGTTCCCTTAATTTGAACTGTTAATAGCAGCAGTCTGCATTTAAAGTGGAACAGCCTTACAAGACTATCTGCAAATATATAGAGCTGAGTATATTTTTCTGTATTATTCTGTATTATAGAGCTAAATTGTTGCTTAGATATCTGTTGTCTTAGTGTTCTGCAAATATACAGAGATCAGTATATATTTTTTGGGTTTTATAATTTGCACTCTGATTCCTCACATCTCTGTTGAAACTTTCTTCCCCACCCCCCACCCCTCATTGTGGTTTCTATTGCTTGTGTGTTGTTAACTCAAGGTTCCCTTAATTTGAACTGTTAATAGCAGCAGTCTGCATTTAAAGTGGAACAGCCTTACAAGACTATCTGCAAATATATAGAGCTGAGTATATTTTTCTGTATTATTCTGTATTATAGAGCTAAATTGTTGCTTAGATATCTGTTGTCTTAGTGTTCTGCAAATATACAGAGATCAGTATATATTTTTTGCTTTTATAACTTGCACTCTGATTCCTCACATCTCTGTTGAAACTTTCTTCCACACCCCACCCCTCATTGTGGTTTCTATTGCTTGTGTGTTGTTAACTCAAGGTTCCCTTAATTTGAACTGTTAATAGCAGCAGTCTGCATTTAAAGTGGAACAGCCTTACAAGACTATCTGCAAATATATAGAGCTGAGTATATTTTTCTGTATTATTCTGTATTATAGAGCTAAATTGTTGCTTAGATATCTGTTGTCTTAGTGTTCTGCAAATATACAGAGATCAGTATATATTTTTGGGTTTTATAATTTGCACTCTGATTCCTCACATCTCTGTTGAAACTTTCTTCCCACCCCCTCATTGTGGTTTCTATTGCTTGTGTGTTGTTAACTCAAGGTTCCCTTAATTTGAACTGTTAATAGCAGCAGTCTGCATTTAAAGTGGAACAGCCTTACAAGACTATCTGCAAATATATAGAGCTGAGTATATTTTTCTGTATTATTCTGTATTATAGAGCTAAATTGTTGCTTAGATATCTGTTGTCTTAGTGTTCTGCAAATATACAGAGATCAGTATATATTTTTTGGTTTTATAATTTGCACTCTGATTCCTCACATCTCTGTTGAAACTTTCTTCCCAACCCACCCTCATTGTGGTTTCTATTGCTTGTGTGTTGTTAACTCAAGGTTCCCTTAATTTGAACTGTTAATAGCAGCAGTCTGCATTTAAAGTGGAACAGCCTTACAAGACTATCTGCAAATATATAGAGCTGAGTATATTTTTCTGTATTATTCTGTATTATAGAGCTAAATTGTTGCTTAGATATCTGTTGTCTTAGTGTTCTGCAAATATACAGAGATCAGTATATATTTTATAATTTGCACTCTGATTCCTCACATCTCTGTTGAAACTTTCTTCCCCACCCCCTCATTGTGGTTTCTATTGCTTGTGTGTTGTTAACTCAAGGTTCCCTTAATTTGAACTGTTAATAGCAGCAGTCTGCATTTAAAGTGGAACAGCCTTACAAGACTATCTGCAAATATATAGAGCTGAGTATATTTTTCTGTATTATTCTGTATTATAGAGCTAAATTGTTGCTTAGATATCTGTTGTCTTAGTGTTCTGCAAATATACAGAGATCAGTATATATTTTTTTGGTTTTATAATTTGCACTCTGATTCCTCACATCTCTGTTGAAACTTTCTTCCCCACCCCCCCTCATTGTGGTTTCTATTGCTTGTGTGTTGTTAACTCAAGGTTCCCTTAATTTGAACTGTTAATAGCAGCAGTCTGCATTTAAAGTGGAACAGCCTTACAAGACTATCTGCAAATATATAGAGCTGAGTATATTTTTCTGTATTATTCTGTATTATAGAGCTAAATTGTTGCTTAGATATCTGTTGTCTTAGTGTTCTGCAAATATACAGAGATCAGTATATATTTTTTGGGTTTTATAATTTGCACTCTGATTCCTCACATCTCTGTTGAAACTTTCTTCCCCACCCCCCTCATTGTGGTTTCTATTGCTTGTGTGTTGTTAACTCAAGGTTCCCTTAATTTGAACTGTTAATAGCATCAGTCTGCATTTAAAGTGTAACAGCCTTACAAGACTATCTGCAAATATATAGAGCTGAGTATATTTTTCTGTATTATTCTGTATTATAGAGCTAAATTGTTGCTTAGATATCTGTTGTCTTAGTGTTCTGCAAATATACAGAGATCAGTATATATTTTTTGGCTTTTATAATTGGCACTCTGATTCCTCACATCTCTGTTGAAACTTTCTTTCCCACCCCGCCCCATTGTGGTTTCTATTGCTTGTGTGTTGTTAACTCAAGGTTCCCTTAATTTGAACTGTTAATAGCAGCAGTCTGCATTTAAAGTGGAACAGCCTTACAAGACTATCTGCAAATATATAAAGCTGAGTATATTTTTCTGTATTATTCTGTATTATAGATCTAAATTGTTGCTTAGATATCTGTTGTCTTAGTGTTCTGCAAATATACAGAGATCAGTATATATTCTTTGGGTTTTATAATTTGCACTCTGATTCCTAACATCTCTGTTCAATGTTTCTTCCCACCCCCCACCCCCATTGTGGTTTCTATTGCTTGTGTGTTGTTAACTCAAGGTTCCCTTAATTTGAACTGTTAATAGCAGCAGTCTGCATTTAAAGTGGAACAGCCTTACCAGACTATCTGCAAATATATAGAGCTGAGTATATTTTTCTGTATTATTCTGTATTATAGAGCTAAATTGTTGCTTAGATATCTGTTGTCTTAGTGTTCTGCAAATATACAGAGATCAGTATATATTTTTTGGTTTTATAATTTGCACTCTGATTCCTCACATCTCTGTTGAAACTTTCCCACCCCCCACCCTCATTGTGGTTTCTATTGCTTGTGTGTTGTTAACTCAAGGTTCCCTTAATTTGAACTGTTAATAGCAGCAGTCTGCATTTAAAGTGGAACAGCCTTACAAGACTATCTGCAAATATATAGAGCTGAGTATATTTTTCTGTATTATTCTGTATTATAGAGCTAAATTGTTGCTTAGATATCTGTTGTCTTAGTGTTCTGCAAATATACAGAGATCAGTATATATTTTTTGGTTTTATAATTTGCACTCTGATTCCTCACATCTCTGTTGAAACTTTCTTCCCCACCCCTCATTGTGGTTTCTATTGCTTGTGTGTTGTTAACTCAAGGTTCCTTAATTTGAACTGTTAATAGCAGCAGTCTGCATTTAAAGTGGAACAGCCTTACAAGACTATCTGCAAATATATAGAGCTGAGTATATTTTTCTGTATTATTCTGTATTATAGAGCTAAATTGTTGCTTAGATATCTGTTGTCTTAGTGTTCTGCAAATATACAGAGATCAGTATATATTTTTTTGGTTTTATAATTTGCACTCTGATTCCTCACATCTCTGTTGAAACTTTCTTCCCCACCCCCCTCATTGTGGTTTCTATTGCTTGTGTGTTGTTAACTCAAGGTTCCCTTAATTTGAACTGTTAATAGCAGCAGTCTGCATTTAAAGTGGAACAGCCTTACAAGACTATCTGCAAATATATAGAGCTGAGTATATTTTTCTGTATTATTCTGTATTATAGAGCTAAATTGTTGCTTAGATATCTGTTGTCTTAGTGTTCTGCAAATATACAGAGATCAGTATATATTTTTGGTTTTATAATTTGCACTCTGATTCCTCACATCTCTGTTGAAACTTTCTTCCCCACCCCCATTGTGGTTTCTATTGCTTGTGTGTTGTTAACTCAAGGTTCCCTTAATTTGAACTGTTAATAGCAGCAGTCTGCATTTAAAGTGGAACAGCCTTACAAGACTATCTGCAAATATATAGAGCTGAGTATATTTTTCTGTATTATTCTGTATTATAGAGCTAAATTGTTGCTTAGATATCTGTTGTCTTAGTGTTCTGCAAATATACAGAGATCAGTATATATTTTTTTGGTTTTATAATTTGCACTCTGATTCCTCACATCTCTGTTGAAACTTTCTTCCCACCCCCCTCATTGTGGTTTCTATTGCTTGTGTGTTGTTAACTCAAGGTTCCCTTAATTTGAACTGTTAATAGCAGCAGTCTGCATTTAAAGTGGAACAGCCTTACAAGACTATCTGCAAATATATAGAGCTGAGTATATTTTTCTGTATTATTCTGTATTATAGAGCTAAATTGTTGCTTAGATATCTGTTGTCTTAGTGTTCTGCAAATATACAGAGATCAGTATATATTTTTTGGTTTTATAATTTGCACTCTGATTCCTCACATCTCTGTTGAAACTTTCTTCCCCACCCCACCCTCATTGTGGTTTCTATTGCTTGTGTGTTGTTAACTCAAGGTTCCCTTAATTTGAACTGTTAATAGCAGCAGTCTGCATTTAAAGTGGAACAGCCTTACAAGACTATCTGCAAATATATAGAGCTGAGTATATTTTTCTGTATTATTCTGTATTATAGAGCTAAATTGTTGCTTAGATATCTGTTGTCTTAGTGTTCTGCAAATATACAGAGATCAGTATATATTTTTTGGTTTTATAATTTGCACTCTGATTCCTCACATCTCTGTTGAAACTTTCTTCCCCCCCCACCCCTCATTGTGGTTTCTATTGCTTGTGTGTTGTTAACTCAAGGTTCCCTTAATTTGAACTGTTAATAGCAGCAGTCTGCATTTAAAGTGGAACAGCCTTACAAGACTATCTGCAAATATATAGAGCTGAGTATATTTTTCTGTATTATTCTGTATTATAGAGCTAAATTGTTGCTTAGATATCTGTTGTCTTAGTGTTCTGCAAATATACAGAGATCAGTATATATTTTTTGTGTTTTATAATTTGCACTCTGATTCCTCACATCTCTGTTGAAACTTTCTTCCCCACCCCCCCTCATTGTGGTTTCTATTGCTTGTGTGTTGTTAACTCAAGGTTCCCTTAATTTGAACTGTTAATAGCAGCAGTCTGCATTTAAAGTGGAACAGCCTTACAAGACTATCTGCAAATATATAGAGCTGAGTATATTTTTCTGTATTATTCTGTATTATAGAGCTAAATTGTTGCTTAGATATCTGTTGTCTTAGTGTTCTGCAAATATACAGAGATCAGTATATATTTTTTGGGTTTTATAATTTGCACTCTGATTCCTCACATCTCTGTTGAAACTTTCTTCCCCACCCCCCCCTCATTGTGGTTTCTATTGCTTGTGTGTTGTTAACTCAAGGTTCCCTTAATTTGAACTGTTAATAGCAGCAGTCTGCATTTAAAGTGGAACAGCCTTACAAGACTATCTGCAAATATATAGAGCTGAGTATATTTTTCTGTATTATTCTGTATTATAGAGCTAAATTGTTGCTTAGATATCTGTTGTCTTAGTGTTCTGCAAATATACAGAGATCAGTATATATTTTTTGGTTTTATAATTTGCACTCTGATTCCTCACATCTCTGTTGAAACTTTCTTCCCCCACCCCTCATTGTGGTTTCTATTGCTTGTGTGTTGTTAACTCAAGGTTCCCTTAATTTGAACTGTTAATAGCAGCAGTCTGCATTTAAAGTGGAACAGCCTTACAAGACTATCTGCAAATATATAGAGCTGAGTATATTTTTCTGTATTATTCTGTATTATAGAGCTAAATTGTTGCTTAGATATCTGTTGTCTTAGTGTTCTGCAAATATACAGAGATCAGTATATATTTTTTGGTTTTATAATTTGCACTCTGATTCCTCACATCTCTGTTGAAACTTTCTTCCCCACCCCCTCATTGTGGTTTCTATTGCTTGTGTGTTGTTAACTCAAGGTTCCCTTAATTTGAACTGTTAATAGCAGCAGTCTGCATTTAAAGTGGAACAGCCTTACAAGACTATCTGCAAATATATAGAGCTGAGTATATTTTTCTGTATTATTCTGTATTATAGAGCTAAATTGTTGCTTAGATATCTGTTGTCTTAGTGTTCTGCAAATATACAGAGATCAGTATATATTTTTGGTTTTATAATTTGCACTCTGATTCCTCACATCTCTGTTGAAACTTTCTTCCCCACCCCCCCCTCATTGTGGTTTCTATTGCTTGTGTGTTGTTAACTCAAGGTTCCCTTAATTTGAACTGTTAATAGCAGCAGTCTGCATTTAAAGTGGAACAGCCTTACAAGACTATCTGCAAATATATAGAGCTGAGTATATTTTTCTGTATTATTCTGTATTATAGAGCTAAATTGTTGCTTAGATATCTGTTGTCTTAGTGTTCTACAAATATACAGCGATCAGTATATATTTTTTAGTTTTCATAATTTGCACTCTGATTCCTCACATCTCTGTTGAAACTTTCTTACCCCCCCACCCTCATTGTGGTTTCTATTGCTTGTGTGTTGTTAACTCAAGGTTCCCTTAATTTGAACTGTTAATAGCAGCAGTCTGCATTTAAAGTGGAACAGCCTTACAAGACTATCTGCAAATATATAGAGCTGAGTATATTTTTCTGTATTATTCTGTATTATAGAGCTAAATTGTTGCTTAGATATCTGTTGTCTTAGTGTTCTGCAAATATACAGAGATCAGTATATATTTTTTTGGTTTTATAATTTGCACTCTGATTCCTCACATCTCTGTTGAAACTTTCTCCCCCCCCCCTCATTGTGGTTTCTATTGCTTGTGTGTTGTTAACTCAAGGTTCCCTTAATTTGAACTGTTAATAGCAGCAGTCTGCATTTAAAGTGGAACAGCCTTACAAGACTATCTGCAAATATATAGAGCTGAGTATATTTTTCTGTATTATTCTGTATTATAGAGCTAAATTGTTGCTTAGATATCTGTTGTCTTAGTGTTCTGCAAATATACAGAGATCAGTATATATTTTTTGGTTTTATAATTTGCACTCTGATTCCTCACATCTCTGTTGAAACTTTCTTCCCACCCACCCCTCATTGTGGTTTCTATTGCTTGTGTGTTGTTAACTCAAGGTTCCCTTAATTTGAACTGTTAATAGCAGCAGTCTGCATTTAAAGTGGAACAGCCTTACAAGACTATCTGCAAATATATAGAGCTGAGTATATTTTTCTGTATTATTCTGTATTATAGAGCTAAATTGTTGCTTAGATATCTGTTGTCTTAGTGTTCTGCAAATATACAGAGATCAGTATATATTTTTTGGTTTTATAATTTGCACTCTGATTCCTCACATCTCTGTTGAAACTTTCTTCCCACCCCACCCCACCCCTGTTCTTGGTTGTAGTTTAAATTTGGTGGCTTTTGCAGTGCCCGCCCCACTGTAGATTTGATCTAGGACACTCCCCCAGTCCCATCTCTTTACCGCATTCTACCTAATAAACCCTTTCTGCACTTGCTTTTAGTCCTTTTTAATTTAATTACATTTTTTCAAACTGTGTGTGGACTAATATTGCTACATACTCAAGTGTGCCAGCTTGCACTGCATGTGAATTGTTTTTACTACTGTTTTTGCTACTTTTCTGAAAAAAAAATTGTAAGCCTGTTTCCTACCTTTCCTGTAATTAGTGTTCCAGATACAGATTTGCTGTATCCAGGACTATTTGTAAGCTTCTGAGCCCCCAAGCTTTCTGTGTTGGAGGGAAGTCTTCTAGCTTATCAGTGGGAGTGGTAAGCACTAGGTAACCTGTCTACCACATAAGGAGTGGTTCTGGCCCAGAATTTGTAGTTATTGGCCATTTGGGCGGTCTTCCATCTCTCTCAACTTTCTGATTTGAAGGCCTGCATTTGCACTTGTTTCTGTCCTGTAACTCCTGGGCCCATCTCATTTGCTCACTCAAAAAAAAAATCTGCTTTTACTGTATTTGTGTTTCTTCCTACTTTATTTTGCTTTTGCGTCATCTTAAAAGTACTCAATTGTATTTATTACTGCTTGGTGTAACTCATTCTAAGCCTTTTAGTTTAAGCACTTGGGCTTCAGACCAGTTGTTTTACATTAGGAAGGTTTGTGGTCTGCACTGTGGTGGCAGAACAGGTAGCTTACATCCTTCTAAGTTGGGAACTGCTGATTGAGGGCTCAGTGTCTGTTATTCTAAAAGTGTATTAATTCTGTTTTAAGCACTTGGGCTTCAGGCCAGTTATTTTACATTAAAAGGGTTCGTGGTCTGCACTCTTGTGGGAGGAGAGGCTGGACTCTGCCCTTCTAGCTGGGAATTTCTGGTTAAAGGCTTATAGTGCCTGCATATTTAAACTGCTTCTTACTGAAATTGGTACACCTTGTTTGCTGTAGCATAGACTAGATCCAGGCCTGCTGAATCTAGCTTTGTTTGTATAACTTGAGCACTAATCCAGGCATTCTTTAAAGTATTCAATTGTATTTATTACTGCTTGGTAGTAACTTGATTAAAGTGTAGCTATCATTCTAAGTCTTTTGGATTAAGCACTTGGGCTTCAGACCAGTTGTTTTACATTAGGAAGGTTTGTGGCCTGCACTGTGGTGGCAGGACAGGTAGCTTACATCCTTCTAAGTTGGGAACTGCTGATTGAGGGCTCAGTGTCTGTTATTCTAAAAGTGTATTAATTCTGGTTTAAGCACTTGGGCTTCAGGCCAGTTGTTTTACATTAAGAAGGTTTGTGGTCTGCACTGTAGTGGCAGAACAGGTAGCTTATATCCTTCTAAGTTGGGAACTGCTGATTGAGGGCTCAGTGTCTGTTATTCTAAAAGTGTATCAATTCTGTTTTAAGCACTTGGGCTTCAGGCCAGTTATTTTACATTAAAAGGGTTTATGGTCTGCATTATTGTGGGAGGAGAGGCTGGACTCTGCCCTTCTGAGCTGGGAATTTCTGGTTAAAGGCTTATAGTGCCTGCATATTTGAACTGTTTCTTACTGAAATTGGTACACCTTGTTTGCTGTAGCATAGACTAGATCCAGGCCTGCTGAATCTAGCTTTATTTGTATGCTTGTTGTTTGTTTGCTTGTTATTTCCCTGAAATGCTAATTCCACCTAAAACGCGGCTTTTCAGCACTTCTGTGGATCCCTAGTGATATCTGCATTGCTTACTGTACTTATTTCCTTGTTTCACTTGAAAGAAAGTTACTGTTTGTCATTTTTGCATTTAAGTTACCTGTAACACATTGCATTTAAGTTACCTGGCACTTGCTCACTAAAGCAATTATATAAGTCAGCACTAAAATATTAAAAGCACTACACCCTCACAAACTCCCCTTGAGTACCTCTTTCCCCATTGGCCCTTTTTTTCAATTATAAAGGAATTCCCAATACTATTCTAGCATGTCCAAAGGTCAGTTGTCAATCTCCTCTCTGGTCCAGCTGGTGAATCTGGGAATCTTGAGGCAATGTTACAACTGCCTCATGTACACAGACAACCCTCTCCTCCTCCCAACAAATTCCAACACATGTGAGAGATGCAACCATATAGCCATACTGGAGGCTAAGCTCTCTCAACTCAGTACTGGCGAAACCAGTCAGGAGGAGAAGGAAACCACACTCACTACAATTCCAGTCTCACATAGACCTACCATGACAGCAAACCAAACACATAAACACACAAAAACATACTCGGAGGCTCTAAATAAAAATCTGCCTAAGCAGCAGAGACCTCCAAAGCAGACACCCAAGCAACCACTACCCCAAAACAAAACATGTGCAACACATAGCTCACAAAGCCAGTGTGCCGAACAGTCACAGCCCTTAAGGCTAAACACACCTGATACACTTGTAATAGGTGACTCTATCATCAGGCACACTGACATCCCGCTCACCAGGCTGAACAAGGAGAAGGTCACGGTGAGCTGCCTGTCGGGCGCTAGGATCCGCCACATAACACAAGCACTCAGGTCACTCCAAGGCAAGTACAAATATGACTCAGTCATTGTCCATGCTGGTGTGAATGACCTGAGACGTACCTCCCTGGACTACATGAAAAGAGACATAGAGGAGCTCTCTGAGCATGTAGCCCAGGCTGGTATGACCCTGACCTTGAGTAGCATCTTACCCTCACCAAGAATGATGCCACAATATGAAGACAAGATGATCAATTTCAACAATTGGCTTAAGTATTGGTGTCATTCAAAGGGGATCCAATGCCTGTCAGCCTGGGATGACATGCTCGACAAGCCACGATGCTTCGCTAGGGACGGCTTGCACCTGTCACCCTGGGCTTTCGGATATTGGCAAAGGCTCTTGCTACCCCATAGTGCCTTTTTAGGCAAGGCTCAAAAGACAAACCCACCTCCATAGGTATCACAAGGGATAAGAAACTAAGAGTAATGCTACTCAATGCCAGAAGTCTAAACCTCAAGATGCACACACTCAAAACTCTCCTTAGCATGGAGAACATCGATATCTGTGCAGTAACAGAAACCTGGTTCAAGGCTCCCGAGAGCACCCCAGCACTACCAGGTTATACCTCATACCATGCTTTTTGGCCCCAAAACTTGGACCGAACCACAAAAGGAGGGAGTATCAATATTCGTCAAAGATACCCACACCTCCAGGTTGGTGGCACAGCACGAAGCATCAGAGACTATCCATGTGCAACTAACAGTGGGTAAAACTGCCTTCCAGTTTATAGCCTGCTACAGACCACCTTCCCAAACCCAGGAACCCCACTCGGCCTTCCTGAGAACACTGGAAAATATGAAGGTCTCTCCAAACACCATTATATTGGGCGACTTCAACTACCCAAACATAGACTGGGAGCATTACTCTAGCTCCAACACCCTAGCCCAAAGGTTCCTAGAATTTATAAACTCAAATGCTATGGAACAACTTGTTACCACTCCCACAAGAGGGGAAAACATACTGGACCTGATCATCACCAACATGGGGACTCTATGCTCCAGACCAGAAGTGTATCCCTCACTGGTAAGATCAGACCATAAACTAATCTCACTGGATATTCACATCCCGACTCTACCCCCTGCCCTGAAAACCACAGTGAAAAACTTCTCTAAAGCAAATTTCACACTCCTCAAAATGGAGGTGGAATACTTCAAAGCCCCCGGGCCTGTGGAATATACGGCCCAGACCACAGAATCCTTTATAAACGCATTCTATGAACACCTTCAGGAATGCATGGATCATGCAATCCCAAATAAAACCAAGACCCAATCCTCCAAAGGCAGACGTCCTGTCTGGTGGACCCCAGCCATAAACAAACTATACAATAGAAGGAGGAAGCTACTACATGATAGAGCAAAATCCCAAAAAGGGAAGGCATCTCTGATCAGTATTAGCAAAAAACTACGGGCACTCATAAAATCATCTAAGGCCAGCTTCGAGAGAAAAATTGCACAGGACACTAAGGATAATCACAAGGCTTTCTTTAGTTATGTTAGGAACCTGGGTGGAAATTCCCAGATATGGTCAGAATTAGTCCAAAATGACAAAAAAATACATCGAACCCTCAGACATTGCCAACATCCTAGCTGACAGGTTCAGCGCAAACTTCTCCCCACCAAAAGGGCAAATATCTATCCCAGCAGAGTGCTGCCCCCCTGACATCTCAGATGCTCAGGTAAGAGCTGCCCCTCCAAAGCAAAAAACACAGCATCAATGGGACCAGATGGTGTCCCGGGCTGCGTCCTACATGAACTCCAAGAAGAGCTAAACCCAAACATAAAACTACTGTTCAATCTCAGCCTTACTACAGGATATGTACCCAAAGAGTGGCGTACAGCAACAGTGGTCCCTCTCCACAAAGGTGGTGCCTCAACGGATCCTGGAAACTATCGCCCCATAAGCCTGACTAGCTTGGTCTGCAAAGCTATGGAAAGGATCATCATGGACCTCATAAATAAAGATATTGGGGACCTACAGACACTGGATCCTACCCAGTTTGGCTTTGTTAAGGGCAGATCCTGCCTCTTAAACCTGGTTGATTTCTTTGAAACAGTCACCAAGGCCATTGACGAGGGAAGGTGGTCCACACAGCCTACCTGGACCTCGCAAAAGCCTTCGATACAATACCCCACTCAGGCATTATAGATAAGCTCACCAGCTTAAATATAAACCCCTATGTCACTAGATGGGTTGCAAACTGGCTCAAGGACAGAACCCACATGGTTAGAATTGCTGGAGCCATGTCAGACTCCAAACCAGTTACAAGTGGCGTCCCACAAGGCTCAGTCCTGGGACCTCTCTTGTTCGGTATATATTTCTCAGAGGTACAGGCCAACACGGAAGGACTGTGGCTGACCAAGTTCGCAGATGACAGCAAACTGGGCGCCATAATCGACTCTCCAGCCGAAACAAGCATCCTCCAAAAGGGCCTCATAGAAACAGACAACTGGTGCCAGAGCCATTGCCTCAAGCTAAACGCCAAAGAGTGTATAGTCATCCCCTTTTGCAAAAACAAAGTGCCCACAAATTACCACATAGGTGGTAATCCATTAAGTACAGAAGAAGTAATTATGGACCTGGGGACCCAAGTTGATTGCAATCTCTCATTTGACAACCACATGGCCAAAGTGGTTAGAAAAACATTTTATATAGCCCACCTAATCATGAAGGGATTCACATCTAGATCAGGGGAGGTCATCGTGCCTCTTTACTCATCCCTCATCAGGCCCATAATTGAGTACAATGCCCCTTTTGGGATGTACCTTACCAGACACCTGCAGCAACTGGAAAGACCCCAAAAGTACCTCACCAAGAGGATCAAAGGGCTCAAACAGATGCCATATGCTGCCCGGTTAAAAAACTCCAGCTCTACTCAGTGGCATACCGCCTGCTCAGAGGCGATCTGTGCCTGACGTATAAAGCCATGTCCAACCTGGAATTAATGGACATGCTGCACCTCAGAAAATCCAAATCCCATCGAGCTACGTGCTCGAGAGACTTGAACCTCAGTACTGAAATAAATAGAACATGCTGGAGGGACAGATTCATAACCCAGAGGCTCCCTTCACTCTGGAATAAAATCTCAGTCCAGGTTAGGCAGAGTCCCTCATTGACTCTCTTCAAGAAGAATCTTGATGAGTGGATGGGAGATCGTAGGTTTACCCCAGGTATCACTTCTGTGTCACTGTTAGACAGAGGCACAGTATACTAACCTCGAAAAAGGGCATAGCAAAATTAATTTAAAGTGGGTGGCGAAAGCCAAACACACTCTGGCTAGGCTTACAAATGCCCTAGGGCAGATAGCCTAGTATGAATCTATGAACCTATGAACCTATATGAACAGCTATAAATGGTATGAACTTTAGATCCTCTGGCCAAAAACATGGAAACAAAGAAATTAAAAGAGTCTAAAAGGTTTTGGGGCAATAAGTAATACCTTTGTGGTATCATAGGCAGAAAATGAACTCACTAATGAGGTAAATTACGGTACAGGGAGAATTTTTTTCCCTTTAGGTGTGTAATACAGTACTTTCTTTTGCTGTGCCCTTCGCCACATAAATCAGTATCTTACTTCTGAAACTGTTGCCACACTGCTGTTCTACAACATAAGGAAGTAATGGTGATTAACCCAATTTAATTCTAAATAGCAGAAACTTGGAGAATTTACAGTTCTGTGTTGTATCCACAAAACTATTACATTTCAAAAAAGACATAGTAAAGAAGCATGCCAGATTCTATGTCTGTAGGATAATGATTATAAGCATGCAGAAGTGCCTTGTTTATTTTAATTAATTTGGGCACTGATGTAGTGACCTCGGCCTTTGCAATGGCAACAAATGTAATGAGAGCAATCTTCATTTCGCATGGATTCACACTGAAAATGGATATGTATCCAGCTAGACTAGCCTGGTCAACAAATGTAAAATAAAAATAAAAATAAAAAATAAAAAAATAAAAAAATCTGCTAAGAAAGAAAGCCTTCTATTAAATGCATTTATTTCAAGCAAATTGCTGGGATAATCATGCCATATCATGATGCTGGATAGTTTATAAATGAAAAAGTGGACAGACTTTGCTCTTATAAGCTTAAAATCTTAAATATAGGACTGTTTTGAAGGAAATATTTTTTAATTACTAACACTTTTTTTTCTGATCTCCATACAGATTTCTTTCTTATAATACTGGCTTCTGCAGCTGCAACCTTGGATTTTTTTGGACTTAGATAAACTATACATATATGTGTGTGTGACTTCCAATTTTAGCAAACTGAAGTTTAAGACAGATAACACAATTTCTGGTTACAAAACTTAAATTCAAAAGAAAGCACTTTACAAATAAATGAACAAGTCGATAATGTACCAGTAAATGTAAATTGCAAAATAAACTGCACATGCAGGCAGAGAAATGCAATCAAAAATGATGTAAAAATGAGACCATCAAAGTTGAATTCAGCATGCAGAGATAAATAGGGACAGCGACGGAGAGTTTGCTTTTGGAGGGTATCATTTAGACAAAAGTCCTGTTATTTGTTGCAGCCTACTTGACTGACACTCAGAATGTTGCATGTAAAAGATCACCATTATCCTGTTATGATGGCCAGGCTAAGACAAAAGTGAGAAAGTAGGTGTTGCCTTTTCTTCACAGTCTACCTCTTCTCTCAGTTTGTGCAATCGGAGTTAGTCTATATAATTTAAAGGGAGAGGGTCTGCCATCATGCCAAAGAGTGCTGCTTTCTTATGTTTTGCAGACTTGGGAGTGGCACTATTTTGGTAGCAATCTCCCAAGGTTTTCCTTGTTTTGAGGTAAAACAACTGCAAGTCAATCAAACAAGATATAATCATTTATATTGCATCCCATTTAGACAGACATATCTCCTTATTTGACTGATCCTTTGGTTCAGCTTTGGTTTCTTGTTTTTATGCACATTTATCAAAGCTTTTGTCCACCAAAATGCAAAGAAACGAGACCAGAGTTAGTGCTGCTGCAGACAAAACACAGGAAATCAGGACTGCATGGAAAGGGTTTACCAATGTTTATAAGTACAGTTTAGTTCATTGTTCAATTAGTAACTGAATTAGGGCAAAACCAATTTAAAACGCAGATTCAAAATAAAAGAAAATACCTCAGCTCCCACCCAGATATCAAGATATTTCTTAAATAATTGCAAAGCTCCACACTGATGGGTATACAATGGAATTTTATTCCACACACATACTACAAAATGTGTTAAAAACTTTGATCTTATTACTATCCTGCATTTGCCTATCTTAAAAGTAAAACCAGCACTTTTAATGGATCCATATGACATTAATTCAAAATTTAATAACAAACAAATTCTTCATCTGATAAGGCCATATCAGCTAAACAAAGTATCTAAAACTAAGATGAACATCTGGAGTAATACCACCAAAAGTCTTTTTTGTAAACTTCCGCTGGATCCCCTCAAGAGTAGAAAGATCTCCTTTATTAAATTTATAAAACAGAAAGTTATATATTCAATAATAGGATGGATATACGTCATCAACATTTTTTTCAAAAATCTCGCATTGGTTGAGTTAAAATTCTTAAAAATCAACACTATTACTATAATAGATTTTGTTTTAATAATCTGGACCTGAATCCTAAATGTAAAATTATTACAAATTAACATGCTGAAGAGCATTCATCTCAGCAAGTCCCAACTTTACTATTGGAATAATATCTGTCTTTTCGAAATACAGGACTCCAAATTTGTCCTTATTAATGTTAAGCTAATTTTGTTAAAACCAAGAAGACATCAGACTTAGATTAGAATTTATGTTTTATATGTTTAATCATTTCTAATATTCTTCCTGATGAATATTTATGCATAAAACACTGCACAAGTAAGGTACATGACCACCAGCATCATTAAAGTACCTGCTGGGTCCACTGTCATGTGTGGTCATGTTGGTGTCACTTACGTAAAGACGTAGGTCGCTCTTTCACCATTTTTTCCCAGTATTACTGCACACATAATATTACCTCGGTTTCTACCTTTGATCCATAGACTGACAAAATGGTGGACTTCTGTGTAGAACACAAAATGGAAGGCTGTCGGAATAGATTATTGCAAGAATTGTGGTCAGCAATATTAGGAGTAGTTGGCATAAGTAGTATACAGAAATCAAAGTTGGGATTGGGAGGGAAAAGTAGTGCTACCCGTTGGCTGGTAATGAAACAGTTATTACAAGAAGAGGAAGGATAAAAATATCCTGCATGGAAAAGCTTACTGAGGATTTAACCAAATAGAACTGGAGATGTTAAAAGTGTAGAAGGCAGGTCAAGTACACAAAGAAGGAGGACAAAAATAAGACAATATATGTTTGAATCTGAATAAAATAAGGCCACCCGCTGAGCAGTAAGGAGATGTGTGATAAAATGGAAAGAAGATGTCTGTTTAGGCTTCACTTGTCCAATAAAGGTCACTTCCATCAACAGTAGCTTGACTAAGTGCAGGTAGATGGTAGAAGGTTACTCTTTCCACATCTGTAGCTGAAGCTGATTGTATAGGCAGTGAGAAGACTGTATCCCAAAGACACATACTTCTTTTGTTCTTCAAAGTAGAATTCATTTAAAAAGACATCCACCATTATTACTAGATTCGTAGTTTCATAGCCAAGTACTAGGCTAGCTGTCCTTGAGGGCCATTTTAAGCCTAGCCAGCTTCTCTTTTTATGCTTGAATTAATCTATCCCATTTGGTTAGAGGCTGACCTTACCCATCTTATGGTCAATAATTATGTATTACCCTTATGAGAATAACAGGGATTGTACCATAGATAATTTGAGGGGACCCATGCATGGGATAAAGCATTTAGGAGCTGCCTCTGTCCATTAGTAGTACATGGGGTAGTCCTGGGGTATATTTCCTGTATACCATATACAGATCCAAGTTAGACTTGAATAGGGACAACAATGAGCTGTGTTTTATATGGATGGGACGTCTGGTCCACAGCAGCAGACGCCTCTGCATGATGTACCTCTATTCATGTAGTAAACCATGAGAAGGCAGTACATAGATAGTAATCCAGCCTTTTTATCAACACATGTCTACAGTGGTGAGGAAATCATTCTATGTTGTGCAACTTATAAACAAACGTACGCCATCTGAGTCCAAGGAAGTCATTGTTCCACTGTATTCAACATTCATCAGACCTATCATTGAGTACAACGCCCCCTTTGGTATGTACCTAACCAGGCATATCCAACAACTGGAACATCCACAGAGGTTCCTCACTAAAAGAATACAGATCATAAGTAATATGTCCTATGCAGGCCACCTCAAGGCCCTATCCCTGTATTCTGTCTCCTACAGGCTTTTCAGGGGAGATCTATGCCTGTGATATAGGACCTGCTGGAGAGATAGGTATGTATTCCAAAGACTACTCAGTCTATGGAACAGGCTCCCCATCCAGAGCTCTTCCCTAATATAATTCAAGTGCAACTTGGACAATTGGATGGGAAACCGGAAATTCATCCCTGGTTTGGCACCTATGTCTCTAATGCAAACTGGTAACCTGTAAATGGTTCATCTCCCAGGCCCATGCTTACACTTATCAATAGTATCAGAACTCGTCAGAGATTTGGGATTCATTACTAGGCTTAAAAAGGCCCTTGTGGTCGTTAGCCTAGTAAACACCTAGGAACCTAAGCAGGAAAAGAAAAGATAGACAGTTTTGTATGGAGTGGTGCTAAGAGTGGAACTAAGGAACTCTTCAATATGATGTACGAATAGTAGAAAACTAGATACACAGTTAATGCAGCAGAGAGTGGAGTTTTGTATGGAGTGGTGCTAGGAGTGGAACTAAGGAACTCTTCAATATGATGTACGAATAGTAAAAAACTAGATACACAGTTAATGCAGCAGAGAGTGGAGTTTTGTATGGAGTGGTGCTAGGAGTGGAGCTAAGGAACTCTTCAATATGATGTACGAATAGTAAAAAACTAGATACACAGTTAATGCAGCAGAGAGTGGAGTTTTGTATGGAGTGGTGCTAGGAGTGCAACTAAGGAACTCTTCAATATGATGTACGAGTAGTAAAAAACTAGATACACAGTTAATGCAGCAGAGAGTGGAGTTTTGTATGGAGTGGTGCTAGGAGTGTAATTAAGGAACTCTTCAATATGATGTACGAATAGTAAAAAACTAGAGACACAGTTAATGCAGCAGAGAGTGGAGTTTTGTATGGAGTGGTGCTAGGAGTGGTACTAAGGAACTCTTCAATATGTTGTACGAATAGTAAACAACTAGATACACAGTTAATGCAGCAGAGAGTGGAGTTTTGTACGGTGTGATGCTAGGAGTGGAGCTAAGGAACTCTTCAACATGATGTACGAATAGTAAAAAACTAGATACACAGTTAATGCAGCAGAGAGTGGAGTTTTGTATGGAGTGGTGCTAAGAGTGTAACTAAGGAACTCTTCAATATGATGTATGAATAGTAAAAAACTAGATACACAGTTAATGCAGCAGGGAGTGGAGTTTTGTATGGAGTGGTGCTAAGAGTGTAACTAAGGAACTCTTCAATATGATGTACGAATAGTAAAAAACTAGAGACACAGTTAATGCAGCAGAGAGTGGAGTTTTGTATGGAGAGGTGCTAGTAGTGGAACTAAGGAACTCTTCAATATGATGTACGAATAGTAAAAAACTAGAAACACAGTTAATGCAGCAGAGAGTGGAGTTTTGTATGGAGTGGTGCTAGGAGTGTAACTAAGGAACTCTTCAATATGATGTACGAATAGTAAAAAACTAGATACACAGTTAATGCAGCAGAAAGTGGAGTTTTGTATGGAGAGGTGCTAGTAGTGGAACTAAGGAACTCTTCAATATGATGTACGAATAGTAAACAACTAGATACACAGTTAATGCAGCAGAGAGTGGAGTTTTGTATGGAGTGGTGCTAGGAGTGGAGCTAAGGAACTCTTCAATATGATGTATGAATAGTAAAAAACTAGATACACAGTTAATGCAGCAGAGAGTGGAGTTTTGTATGGAGTGGTGCTAGGAGTGTAACTAAGGAACTCTTCAATATGATGTACGAATAGTAAACAACTAGATACACAGTTAATGCAGCAGAGAGTGGAGTTTTGTATGGAGTGGTGCTAGGAGTGGAACTAAGGAACTCTTCAATATGATGTACGAATAGTAGAAAACTAGATACACAGTTAATGCAGCAGAGAGTGGAGTTTTGTATGGAGTGGTGCTAGGAGTGGAGCTAAGGAACTCTTCAATATGATGTACGAATAGTAAAAAACTAGATACACAGTTAATGCAGCAGAGAGTGGAGTTTTGTATGGAGTGGTGCTAGGAGTGCAACTAAGGAACTCTTCAATATGATGTACGAGTAGTAAAAAACTAGATACACAGTTAATGCAGCAGAGAGTGGAGTTTTGTATGGAGTGGTGCTAGGAGTGGTACTAAGGAACTCTTCAATATGTTGTACGAATAGTAAACAACTAGATACACAGTTAATGCAGCAGAGAGTGGAGTGTTGTACGGTGTGATGCTAGTAGTGGAGCTAAGGAACTCTTCAACATGATGTACGAATAGTAAAAAACTAGATACACAGTTAATGCAGCAGAGAGTGGAGTTTTGTATGGAGTGGTGCTAAGAGTATAACTAAGGAACTCTTCAATATGATGTACGAATAGTAAAAAACTAGATACACAGTTAATGCAGCAGAGAGTGGAGTTTTGTATGGAGAGGTGCTAGTAGTGGAACTAAGGAACTCTTCAATATGATGTACGAATAGTAAAAAACTAGATACACAGTTAATGCAGCAGAGAGTGGAGTTTTGTATGGAGTGGTGCTAGGAGTGTAACTAAGGAACTCTTCAATATGATGTACGAATAGTAAAAAACTAGATACACAGTTAATGCAGCAGAGAGTGGAGTTTTGTATGGAGAGGTGCTAGTAGTGGAACTAAGGAACTCTTCAATATGATGTACGAATAGTAAACAACTAGATACACAGTTAATGCAGCAGAGAGTGGAGTTTTGTATGGAGTGGTGCTAGGAGTGGAGCTAAGGAACTCTTCAATATGATGTACGAATAGTAAAAAACTAGAGACACAGTTAATGCAGCAGAGAGTGGAGTTTTGTATGGAGTGGTGCTAGGAGTGTAACTAAGGAACTCTTCAATATGATGTACGAATAGTAAACAACTAGATACACAGTTAATGCAGCAGAGAGTGGAGTTTTGTATGGAGTGGTGCTAGGAGTGGAACTAAGGAACTCTTCAATATGATGTACGAATAGTAAAAAACTAGATACACAGTTAATGCAGCAGAGAGTGGAGTTTTGTATGGAGTGGTGCTAGGAGTGGTACTAAGGAACTCTTCAATATGATGTACGAATAGTAAAAAACTAGATACACAGTTAATGCAGCAGAGAGTGGAGTTTTGTATGGAGTGGTGCTAAGAGTGTAACTAAGGAACTCTTCAATATGATGTACGAATAGTAAAAAACTAGATACACAGTTAATGCAGCAGAGAGTGGAGTTTTGTATGGAGTGGTGCTAGGAGTGTAACTAAGGAACTCTTCAATATGATGTACGAATAGTAAAAAACTAGAGACACAGTTAATGCAGCAGAGAGTGGAGTTTTGTATTGAGTGGTGCTAGGAGTGGAACTAAGGAACTCTTCAATATGATGTACGAATAGTAAAAAAACTAGATACACAGTTAATGCAGCAGAGAGTGGAGTTTTGTATGGAGTGGTGCTAGGAGTGTAACTAAGGAACTCTTCAATATGATGTATGAATAGTAAAAAACTAGATACACAGTTAATGCAGCAGAGAGTGGAGTTTTGTATTGAGTGGTGCTAGGAGTGGAACTAAGGAACTCTTCAATATGATGTACGAGTAGTAAAAAACTAGATACACAGTTAATGCAGCAGAGAGTGGAGTTTTGTATGGAGTGGTGCTAGGAGTGTAACTAAGGAACTCTTCAATATGAGGTACGAATAGTAAAAAAACTAGATACACAGTTGATGCAGCAGAGAGTGGAGTTTTGTATGGAGAGGTGCTAGGAGTGGTACTAAGGAACTCTTCAATATGATGTACGAATAGTAAAAAACTAGATACACAGTTAATGCAGCAGAGAGTGGAGTTTTGTATGGAGTGGTGCTAGCAGTGGAACTAAGGAACTCTTCAATATGATGTACGAATAGTAAAAAACTAGATACACAGTTAATGCAGCAGAGAGTGGAGTTTTGTATGGAGTGGTGCTAGGAGTGTAACTAAGGAACTCTTCAATATGATGTACGAATAGTAAACAACTAGATACACAGTTAATGCAGCAGAGAGTGGAGTTTTGCATGGAGTGGTGCTAGGAGTGGTACTAAGGAACTCTTCAATATGATGTACGAATAGTAAAAAACTAGATACACAGTTAATGCAGCAGAGAGTGGAGTTTTGTATGGAGTGGTGCTAGCAGTGGAACTAAGGAACTCTTCAATATGATGTACGAATAGTAAAAAACTAGATACACAGTTAATGCAGCAGAGAGTGGAGTTTTGTATGGAGTGGTGCTAGCAGTGGAACTAAGGAACTCTTCAATATGATGTACAAATAGTAAAAAACTAGATACACAGTTAATGCAGCAGAGAGTGGAGTTTTGTATGGAGTGGTGCTAGGAGTGGTACTAAGGAACTCTTCAATATGATGTATGAATAGTAAAAAACTAGATACACAGTTAATGCAGCAGAGAGTGGAGTTTTGTATGGAGTGGTGCTAGGAGTGGTACTAAGGAACTCTTCAATATGATGTACGAATAGTAAAAAACTAGATACACAGTTAATGCAGCAGAGAGTGGAGTTTTGCATGGAGTGGTGCTAGGAGTGGAACTAAGGAACTCTTCAATATGATGTACGAGTAGTAAAAAACTAGATACACAGTTAATGCAGCAGAGTGGAGTTTTGTATGGAGTGGTGCTAGCAGTGGAACTAAGGAACTCTTCAATATGATGTACGAATAGTAAAAAACTAGATACACAGTTAATGCAGCAGAGAGTGGAGTTTTGCATGGAGTGGTGCTAGGAGTGGTACTAAGGAACTCTTCAATATGATGTACGAATAGTAAAAAACTAGATACACAGTTAATGCAGCAGAGAGTGGAATTTTGTATGGAGTGGTGCTAGGAGTGTAACTAAGGAACTCTTCAATATGATGTACGAATAGTAAAAAACTAGATACACAGTTAATGCAGCAGAGAGTGGAGTTTTGTATGGAGTGGTGCTAAGAGTGTAACTAAGGAACTCTTCAATATGATGTACGAGTAGTGAAAAACTAGATACACAGTTAATGCAGCAGAGAGTGGAGTTTTGTATGGAGTGGTGCTAGGAGTGGAACTAAGGAACTCTTCAATATGATGTACGAGTAGTAAAAAACTAGATACACAGTTAATGCAGCAGAGAGTGGAGTTTTGTATGGAGTGGTGCTAGGAGTGGTACTAAGGAACTCTTCAATATGATGTACGAATAGTAAAAAACTAGATACACAGTTAATGCAGCAGAGAGTGGAGTTTTGCATGGAGTGGTGCTAGGAGTGGAACTAAGGAACTCTTCAATATGATGTACGAGTAGTAAAAAACTAGATACACAGTTAATGCAGCAGAGAGTGGAGTTTTGTATGGAGAGGTGCTAGTAGTGGAACTAAGGATCTCTTCAATATGATGTACGAGTAGTAAAAAACGAGATACACAGTTAATGCAGCAGAGAGTGGAGTTTTGTATGGAGTGGTGCTAGGAGTGTAACTAAGGAAACTCTTCAATATGATGCACGAATAGTAAAAAAACTAGATACACAGTTAATGCAGCAGAGAGTGGAGTTTTGTATGGAGTGGTGCTAGGAGTGTAACTAAGGAACTCTTCAATATGATGTACGAATAGTAAAAAACTATATACACAGTTAATGCAGCAGAGAGTGGAGTTTTGTATGGAGAGGTGCTAGGAGTGGAACTAAGGAACTCTTCAATATGATGTACGAATAGTAAAAAACTAGATACACAGTTAATGCAGCAGAGAGTGGAGTTTTGTATGGAGTGGTGCTAGGAGTGTAACTAAGGAAACTCTTCAATATGATGTACGAGTAGTAAAAAAACTAGATACACAGTTAATGCAGCAGAGAGTGGTATACAACATATATTTGCCAGTAAGACAATTATATGCAACACTCACTTGATCTATTTATTTATTGTCTTTTGTTTACCAGGAAAGTCTGACTGAGCCCAAGTGCCATGTGAGACTTGGGGAGATGAGTTCCATTTAAGTAAGTGCTTGATGCGCTCTGCATTTGCTGAGGAACTGAGGAAATAATCCATTCAGGCCCCATTGTCCTGTGCTGACATATGGAGCCTCTTAGAAACTTACCTGCTCTCAGAGAAAGCTCTGTTTGTGCATATAGACATGACTAGGCTAA
Source organism: Protopterus annectens (assembly GCF_019279795.1). Taxonomy (NCBI): domain Eukaryota; kingdom Metazoa; phylum Chordata; order Ceratodontiformes; family Protopteridae; genus Protopterus; species Protopterus annectens. The sequence continues at coordinate 1,837,755,847 of NC_056729.1, forward strand.
TGCAACAAATCCAGAGGTCCAGCAAATTCATAAATTCTTGCAACTGGCTACTACAGGACTACCTTACCTTTTTCTCTTCCTTGGAGTGTCTCACAATGACCACCCTAAGACACTCTGAACCTTTTCCATTAACTAAATTACAATAGCCTGTTCTCTGCATCAGGTAAATGTATAATTTCACAAGCATCTCTTTAATGCAAGTGCTTCCATGTTACACCTAAATCATGTAAGAGTCTCAGGTTTCTGACTGTGACTACAAAATGGAGTGGTGGCAGGAACTTCAAATCTGGTAAGAATATTGTTTAGGAGAGGAGCAGATTCCTAACAGCTCTTTGCTACAGGTTTGTTTAATTAATCACTAAACATTTACATATCAAAAGCTGGAAGATACTGTGCAGCCAATATACAGTGTGGTATAGGAATTCTTGTACTTTAGATATTGTACTTTGTATCCTAATTTGGCAGTTAGTGCAAAGGATATGAGCTGTTAGCAAGCTGCTTCCTGTAATCCAGAGGTCAATGCCCTGAGCCTTCATCTGCATTTAACCAGACAATGATCTTGGGAAATTAGATTAGCATGATGCTATCAGGAAAACATCAAGTTTATAAGCTGGCCTGTTTTATACAACATCCATGTTTCACCCCAAACATAACATTTAGCTGGAAACCACCATAAGTGGTAATAGTAAATTAAATAGTAAATTGACTGCCATCTGAGCACAGCACGGCATTTATAAGTACAAACTAATCTTCTTGCCATGAAGGGGGACTTTAAGCCTAGCGAATATCCTGTAGCCAGAATCATACACTGTACCTTGTGTCTATGAGGTGAAGATCGTAAGCATTATGCCAAACTCACCTCCTTTGTGGGATAACTCTCAATCTTTCTTCCTAGAGGAGTATCTACAGTACTGCTATAGCCAATGGGCGTAGCTTCTACGCACACTATAACCAATAGGCCTAGCTTCTACACACTTTAACCAATGGGCTTAGCTTCTACGCACACTATAACCAATGGGCTTAGCTTCTACACACACGTTAATAGTCATCTAACTTTTTTTAAATGTTGAAGGTCTCCTTTTGTTAGAACAATGCATTTGATAAGGCCTTATCAGATGAAAAACTTTGTTTATTATCATATTTTGAATTAATGTCATGTGGATCCACTAAAAGTTGTTCTCCACTGCTAGCTGCCATATTTGTCACATTCTCACAAACAAACCCACAATTACACAACCCCACTTTCAGTTCTTCTCTGTGTTTTGAAACCTTTAGTCACTTGACAGCATTTTTCATTCATAAGTAGTTCTGTCAGTCATTTAGCATATTTTCTTGTTAATGTATTTTTGTTTCATAATCTGAGAAATATGTTTTTAATATTGCCTGTGAAATTATTGGAGATTAATATCATCCCCACTAAGGTCTGCCATTTTATAATAATTTCTTTTCTGTCTAGTTGCTCATGTATTTTATTTCAGTATTTAACATACTTTCTATGTCCCAGTGCATGCTGAAAAGCATCCAGTTTAAAATCATTTGATCTATGCATTCCTCAAATGAATAAATGCAACACTCTTGTCAATGATAACATCTTAAAATGTTATTAAAAACAAAACTTGAACATCGCTATAATAAAGTGGCTACATTTGCAGCAAATACCCTTTTCAGAACCTGTCATCATATGGCACTAAAAAGCCTAAACTGTTAAAAGTAGCCCATCAGCTAGCATGTACACAGCTTCTCACAACCTATAAAAGTACCCAGCATGCATCTGCTTTTCCAGTACTAAATACCATGCTACACAACTATATTCCCAGTTAGTTATTATGATCTAATGACCAAAAACTCCTGTCTGTCCACAAACCTATCAAATCTGCTGGGCATGGTCTGCACTTGTACCATGTTGCCAAGACCTAGAATTTCTTATCTCTACCCATCAGTTTAATACCCTCTTCTAGGCCTTTAAAACCATTCTGAAGATTTCCTAGCCAAATGCTGGCTCTGTTCTTGCTCAACACCAGGATAAACTATATCCCTAAATGTGAGCAGGTACCCATTCATACCTGGCACCTCCTTACTCTTGTTTATTCACCCACTTTCTTACTTCAATCAGTTTCTCTCCCCTGACTCTGTTTCTAAATATGCTGTAACCCCTTTTTTTCTCCTCCATCATATTGCAATTCCTGTTTAATTTCTCTAAACTGGCTAAAATTTCTCTAAATATTAATCATTGTCATGTAAGTTATATCTATTTTTAACCAATGTTTTGACATCATGTCTAATTTGGTATAATTATTTAAACTCTATATGATTTTTCCATTAGTTTTGAAGATCATAAAATTGTTGTTCTTAAAAAATTTTTGTAGTACCTTGGAGCTTTTCTCCCCAGCCCTCCACTGGAAATGGTAATGAAATGTCACTTAATAAAGTAATAAATGACCTTCAGGTTTTTGCATAATATTAAGAAATGAATACTTTTAGCACAATTGTAGAAATAAAAAACAAATCCAAAAAAATGCCCTTTACAATTTTCCATAAAAGTCCTGTTGGTTCACTGGTCAAACCCCGAGTGTAAGTAGTGGCAGAGATACAAGCATCATCATTAGATTACCACTGATTTTGTGCAGGGATAGTGTATGGTTGCCCAGAATGTGGTATATACACAGATCCCAGAATGCATGTTGGCCCAGCCTACACTGGCATATATCCTCACATAAAGATTCCTCTAAACACTTACATTGTACTTCTAGGTCATGTTAAAAATCCATATCACATACTTCCTATTTCCAGAAAAGGAACAAGTTAACCATCCCCTTTACTTCCTCAGAAATGGATTATGCTTACCTGGGCAGAATAAGTATTCCCTGAGGATGGGCATTGATTTAAATGTTCTGCCATTGCTGTCAGTGTCCATTTCGAAGAAACTATTAGTTTGATAAAGGATTTCATTACAAAAGAGAAATATTATAAACTAACAAGATGTAAAGAACCTCAGGTTTTGGTTAGCCTCATGTCTGAGTCTTTTTATTATCTGATAGCAGAAATGACCAAAGTGCAACATAACCAACCTTTTCTTCCATTAAAGGGCAGTTGGATTTCAGAGCTGCTTCTAACAAGCAAAATATATGTAGAAACATGGAAATAAAACTTGGATACAATTTCCTTTTCTTCTCTCTAGGATTGGAAGAAAAGCAATGATAGTGACAGTTTAAAATTCAGACTGGTGGATAGATACGGCAACAGCGTCAAAACCTCTTATATCCTAACAGGGCTATGAATGACCTAACTCACACACATCTGATTAAAGTTTCAGCTTTAAAATCAGAGACGGGTAATACATAGTTACTGCCTGATTCACATACTCAAGAGAAACTCTTTCAGCAGTTCTTGACTGCACAAAGAGAATTTTTCATGTAACAAAGTGCATCTGTGATGCAGTGGTGTGATGCAATGGTGTGATGCAGTGATATGATGCAATGGTGTGATGCAATGATGTGATGCAGTGATGTGATGCAATGGTGTGATGTAGTGATATGATGCAATGGTGTGATGCAGTGATGTGATGCAGTGATATGATGCAATGGTGTGATGCAGTGATGTGATGCAATGGTGTGCTGCAGTGATGTGATGCAGTGATGTGATGCAATGGTGTGATGCAGTGATATGATGCAATGGTGTGATGCAGTGATGTGATGCAATGGTGTGATGCAGTGATGTGATGCAGTGGACTTCTTTTTCATGAAGTACGTTACAATAGCTGTAATCATTAGGAGACATGCCTACCTTAAGAGTTTAGGATCAGAATTCTGTGTCAAAGGTGGAAAGAATATTCAAACAACCTAATGAGTATTCAAAGAGAAAGGAAATGCAAATATAGTTGCGATCTGCATGTGTCACACCCATACCCTTCAGTAGTCTAAAAACATCTTAAATCTCAAAAGGCCATGCTTTCTGTTGACGGGAAGTACCTGGTAGTAAATACAAGACAGGAATCAGCAATCAAAATGCCCTAGAAAAAAGTTTCAGCCATCATACTGAAAGATGGAGTGAGTTCCACAGCCCTTTCTTGCATCAGTGACCAGTTTACCATCTTGTACAGTCAGCCATTTGAATACTTTGGTATGATGCGACATTCCACTCTAACTGATATACTAACTGGATGGTCAGCAAGTTTTACAACTAATGTAGTTACTTCTTGACCACCCTATCTTTTTATTCCTTATATTCACAAGGGCTACAGCCGGGACATTTATATCCCTCTTTTGGATTACTTCCTTCCCTCTTCCTTCACAGAAAACACCAAGAGCTCTCACCTAAATCAGAAAAAAATGTTGAACAAAATTTGCAGATTTGTAAACCTGAGATACGCAGGAACATTCCAGTGCTATTGCTAAGCTAAGAAATGCCTGACCAGTTACCAAGCAGCCTTCCTTTCTTTTTACTATCACAGTCATTAAAATTCTTCACTTAGACGTCTGTCCTTCTCTTGCTCATAAATGATTGCTCCTGATCATTAGTCCTATATGCTCAATATCCAGTCGCACTTACATTGCACAGGCAACCCTCTGTCCCTTTACTCTACAGAAGTATCCTTCTAGAAATTCAAACCCTATGGTTTGGAATTGAAGCCCCTCACATACTAGATATCCTTCAAGTCTTTCCCACTTCAGAAAAGCCCTTCTAAATTACCTGACTGCAAGTATGTTGTCTAAATGCTTTTCTGTCACAGGTTAATCTCTTTGCCTACGTACTGCTACCATTACAAAAATAGTCTGGTATTTCTATGATGTGCTCTGAATATTATGAATAGTACAGATTATTGCCATTTTCTATCAGGGTTTTGAAGGCCTACTGAACATATCGCTCAAGTGTACCTCATTATGAGGAACGTTCCTTATTTTGAGTCTTAAAAAGTTCATGTTCCATATTGATCCACATTGAAAGGGTCCATCACATATTCAGTGTTAAGATTTTTTTTTAACTTTTATCCATGTTAAATAATATTTGTTCCACATTATGAGAGGTAGCGGTCCACGTTTTGGTGATGGAAGGTTGAGAGCTCTGCTACGGAAATGCTGACACTCAAAAGCCGTGTGTTGACAAGCTAAAAAAAGACTGAAAATATCAGATAACATCACCTGAAAATATCGGATAACATCACTGTTCTCTTTTAAAGTCCTTCTCTGCAAACCACCCACCCTGAATTTATATTTACGAACTCGGAGATTGCTATACCTCGAAAGAAGAGGAATATTCTGGGAAATGGCATCTCAGACTCGTTATACATAAGTCGCACTGACTCTGTACCTGTCTAACTGTGACCATGGCTGGGATATAAAATGCAGCATGCCACCATTTTTAAGTCTGTTGATCGGGAATGTGATGTCATTTTGCAAGGAAACAACAGAAATTTGAATGAGATCTGATGCAGTATTCCCAGGGTACACTGAATAATGGTCCCGTCCCAGTAAGACAGGTACAGACTCAGTGCTACCTGATAAATATAATCCTACATCACCTGGTAATCCCAATGAGGGTTCCATCCCTTTGGGTTATTCACCATTACAATGGTCGGCCAGAATCATGAACAAGCAACACCCTGCTTCCTCATTTATGGAGAATATAACACCAAGGAGACAGAATCATTTATACGAGAACTCATCACATCAGCACTATCAACAGAATCCCCGAAGGAAGCATAAACATTCCAACTGGAAGGATAGGAGATGACTTTTCTGATTGTGATAATTTTTCACAATCAACTATCAATTCATGTTAATTTATACTCAATAATTCAGGTGACTTTAAAGTTTATAACTATAGTTCTTATCATATTTACACAAGACCATGCTGATATATTGAGCAAAAGTTACACCTTCGTCCCCGCTAAATGGACCGACATAGTTTCCACACTGAGTGACCTGAAATTAATTAAGAAAACTGACTCTAATAAATGGTAATTCTGCATGTACTTATTTGAATTTAAGAGTGCCTAGTCTACATAATCCACCATTACATTCAGTACCAGAGTTATTTGAACATATGTGAGAACTAGATATTAGCATATATTAGCCAGGCATTTAAAGTCAAAGTGTCATAACTTAACAAGTCAACAACTATCTTTATTAGATAACATTTGGACTAAAGATTCTTTGTGATACATGAGACCAGACAAAGGTGGAGGCATAGTAATTATGAACAAAACAGACTATACACATAGAATGTATGTGGTCCAATTTGATGATACATATAAAGAAGCCTCTATTAATGAAATAAATGTAGCTTATCATAAAACAGATATAAATCTATATGATGTGCTTATGCAATATCAGATTAGTGGTGATGAATATAAATATTTGTCAGGGTAACACCCTATGATTCCTATGATCTTCGGGGTCCCTAAGATACATAAAGACATCAACAATCCACCACTAAGACCAATAGTCGATGTGAATGTCTCCAAACCTTATTTCTTAGCAAAAGTTTTTGATTTACATCTTAAAAAAGAAATTGAAACAATAAATTATTTGTGCAAGGGCTCATGGGATTTTCCGAAGAAATGCAATAACATCAAATATATTGACTATAGTATATTGTTAATGATAGATGTGAAAGATTTGTTCACAGTCATCCCACATACTACAGAGCTTGAATGGTTTGCAGATTTTTTTAGTACAGAGAACAGATATTATACAGGATAGGATCAATGTATATGTTAATCTCATGGAAATAGTACTTAACCCCCCCACCCCACCCCCGGACAAGAAAGCCACCATGAAAAACTTATCAAAAGCAAACTTCACGTTACTTAAGACTGAGGTGGAAAGTTTCAAAGCCCCATGCTGAAAGATAACACTGTCTAAGCTGCAAAATCCTTTACTAATGCATTCTACAGGCAGCTGCAAGAATGCATGGATCATGCCAAAACCAAGCAAAACCAAGATTCACTCCTCCAAGAAAAGGAAACCGGTCTGGTCGACTCCTGCTATAAACAAGCTATACAACAGAAGGAGGAAACTAGCACAGAAAAGAGTAAAAGCCCAAGAAGGAAAGACATCCCTGATCAGTATCAGCAAGAAATTACGATCCCTCATAAAATCATCCCAAGGTGAGCTTTGAAAGAAAAATTGCCAATGACTCCAAAGATAACCACAAGGCATTATTTAGGTATGTCAAGAATCTAAGTGGCAATGCTCAGATCTGCTCAGAGTTAGTGCAGAACAGCACAAAATACACTGAACTGACTGATATCGCCAACATCCTGGCAGACAGGTTCAGTGCAAACTTCACCCCCCTCTCACCCCCAAAAGAGCCCATAACCATACTAGAAGAATGTAGAGTCCCTGAAATCACAGACACTCAGGTTAAAACAGCCCTCTCCAAAGCCAAAAACTCTGCATCAAAGGGACCAGACAGTGTCCCAGGCTGCGTCCTACGCGAACTCAAAGACGAACTAACCCCTCACCTAAACACAATGTTCAAACTCAGCCTCTCCATAGGCTACATACCCATAGAGTGGCGCACAGCAATGGTTATTCTGCTCCACAAAGGTGGAGCCAAAACAGATCCCGGGAACTATCGCCCTATAAGCCTGACTAGCTTGGTCTGCAAGGCTATGGAGTGCATTATCATGGAACTCATTAACAGAGACACTGGGAACCTCCAAACACTAGACCCTACCCAGTTTGGCTTTGTTAAGGGCAGATCATGCCTCCTAAACCTGGTGGACTTCTTCGAGACAGTTACCAAGGCTATAGACGAGGGAAAGGTGGTACACACAGCCTACCTAGACCTCACTAAGGCCTTCGACACCATTCCCCATTCTGGTATTATAGACAAGCTCACCAGCCTGAACATAAACCCCTATGTCACAAGATGGGTTGCCAACTGGCTCACGGACAGAACCCACATGGTGACAGTTGCGGGAGCTAGGTCCATCTCGAAACCGGTTACAAGTGGTGTTCCTCAGGGCTCAGTCCTAGGACCCCTCCTGTTCGGCATGTACTTCTCAGAAGTACAGGCAAGCACAGGAGAACTATGGCTGACCAAGTTCGCAGATGACTGCAAACTAGGGGCTATAATTGACTCTCCGGCTGACACAGACATCCTCCAAAAGGGTCTCACTGAGATGGTTACCTGGTGTCAGAATCATGGCCTCAAGGCTAAATGCCAAAAAGTGCATAGTCATCTCATTTGGAAAAAACAAAGTACACACAAACTACCACATAGGTGGCAGTCCCCTAAATACGGAAGATGTAATAAGGGATCTGGGGACCCAAGTACATAGCAATCTCACATTTGATAATCACATTGCCAAAGTGGTTAGAAAATCCTTCTATGTGGCCCACCTAATCACAAAAGGGTTCGCATCCAGATCAAAAGAGGTCATTGTGCCCCTCTACTCATCACTCATCCGACCATCTTAGAGTACAACGCCCCATTTGGGATGTACCTTACAAGACACCTGCAACAGCTGGAAAGACCACAGAAGTACCTCACCAAGAGGATCAATGGCCTCAAACAGATGCCCTATGCAGCTTGACTGAAGAAACTCCAGTTGTACTCGGTTGCATACCGCCTACTCAGAGGTGATCGATGCCTGACATACAAGGCCATGTCCAACCCAGAATTGATGGACAATCATCCACCTAAAGAAAACCTTATCCCCTTGAGCCACACGCTCTAGGGATCTAACCCTCACCACAACAATAAATAGGACATGTTAGAGGGATAGATTCCTGTCCCAGAGACTTCCCATGCTTTGGAACAAGATTCCAATCTACATTAGGCAGAGCTCCTCACTAACACTCTTCAAAAGAAACCTTGACGAGTGGATGGGAAACAGAAAGTTTACCCCGGGGATCACTTCAGTGGCTCTGCTGGACAGAGTCACAGGGAACTAATCTAAGGGGACAGCAAAAGCCAGCACATTCTGGCTAGGCTTATAAATGCCTTCGGGCAGATAGCCTAGTACCCACCTATGAACCTATGAACCTATAAAGGTAACTTTATTTATTTTGAGAGACAGTATTTTCATCAAAACACAGGTGTAGCCATGGGCATTGCTTGCAGCCCACTGTATGTGACTATAGTGATGCTTGTCTGGGACAAATGCTTTATTTTTGACAGTCCATATGTTTCATCCATTAAGTTATATGCTAGATATTTGGATGATATTTTTATTATATGGTCTAGCAAAAAACTGATATTAGTTCTTTTATTAATTATATTAGCAATACGTCAGATGTTTTGACTTTTACCTATAATATAGGATTGAATTCTATACCATATCTAGATATACCTATTACAAAAGATTCCATTAATAATACACTATATTCTAAAACATACAGGAAATCAAGCTACTCCGACACATTCTTGCATTATTATAGTCGTCACCCTTATCACCATAAATCAGCTGTAGTTAAATGTCAGATGATCAGGGCAACCAGAATGAATACTTATTATATGGATTTTAAACAGAAATGCCAATTACTGAGAGTGATGTTTTTGAGCAGAGGCTATCTCCTCAGTCTGATTAATTCCATTATGCAAGAAGTTGATTAGAAAAGGAAAAATGTTTTTTATATTCCATTGTTATCAAGCACCCACCCGTCAGAATATAAGTCAGAGAACACAGTTATTGAGACAATGACAAATGGATTGGATTTAACAACAAATATATCAGGTCAAGATATGCATGTTACTAATCAGGGTTCTGTAAATTATAATTCAACATTTATTATGACATATTCTCTGGGTAGTGTAAGCAGAAGGGATGTGATACATAAAGACTGGTATATAATCAGAACAAATCCTGAAGTGTATTTCTCCCTCTTTATCAATGACCTCCACACTGTAATCCCAGATGCAACCTGTATACAATATCCCGATGACTCAACCCTGATTTGTTCAGCCTCTACCCCTACAGATCTCCTTAGTTTAACCCAGAAAACCTTTAATACATTGGAAAACTGGATCACTAATCAACAGCTGATATTAAACCCCAATAAAACAAAGCTATTGCTCTTCTCCCCTACTCACAAATCCTCTCAACCTTCGTTTACTATAACATCTAACAATGGGACCATAATCTCACCAGATATGTATACCAAACTCCTGGGTGTTATAATAGACAACAACCTCAAATATGATATGCACGTAAACCAAGCTATTAAAACCGTTAATAGAAAACTTGGCTCCCTATACAAAAACAAACCTTTTCTCACCCCTCTAGCTAGGACTGCCATTGCCCAGACCCATCTGCTTTCAGCTCTACTCTATGCCTCACCATGCCTCACCGATACTCACTAACTTGAACAAAACTGATCTCAGCAAACTCTCTAGCTGCTACAATCAAATTTCCAAGTTTGCCACAGAAACTCCCTACAGGACACACCATTGTCAAAACCTACACCTCTTAGGATGGCTAGAACTCCCCAGGCTAATTCAATATAATCAACTTACTGCAGCATTCAAGGTTATTAACCATCCAGAAAAAACGCCCCCCCCTTAAAAACATTTTCCATTCGTACAAAAATGCTAGCCACTTTGTTCCACTACAAAACTTTTGGTTCAGTTTGTTAAAGCTAACAACCTATCTAGAGAATCTTTATTTGCAAATTCAGTAGGCAAAACCTGGAAGCTGCTCCCATCTGACCTTACTCTGAACCCCTCCCTTAATATAAAAAAAATCTAACCCAGTATTTTAAAGCTCACTGGTTATGTCCTTGCTCTAACCCTGACTAAAGCCTCATCTACTTCCATATCCCTGCAATTTTTTATTCACAGCAACTAACATCTTACACTAATAGGTTTGAAAAGAGAAACTGTAACATCTTTGCAAATGCTCTGTATATAAGCTTTACCTATAGGTTTGATAAGAGAAACTGTAACATATTTGTATATATTTCTGAATATAAACTGTATTCTGCATAGGCTTGAAATGTGAGACTGTAACTTGTATGTTAATACAATATGTTTGTGCATATACTGTGACTTGCTTGTCTTTATCTGTTTGTAAGTTTAGAACTTTTCTCCCTGGGCCTTTGCTGAAAATGGACATGTATCCAGTTGGACTATCACAGTCAACAAATGTAAAATAAATAAAAAATAAAAAATTAGTACATTATAGTGCTGAAGTACATTATAGAACTGGAATTGTGTACATTTTGCTGGTATTGTGTGCCTTCTGCTTGGGTCCACACTAAAAATGGACCTGTGCTCAGCTGGACCAATCTGGTTAACAAATGTGAAATAAATAATAAATAAATAAATTAGAGACGTGAGAAGGAATGAGGAGGGGAGTAATACTGGCCAGGGAACTAGTTAACAGATGTGTGGTGGGGGGGCGAATGAAATAAAGTGAATGTGGGAAAGGTGAATGATAAAGTTAAGTTATAAGAGTGCTCAGTGGTGTTCTTACAGTCCCATAGGGCTAGTGATTATAAGTTTGTATAAAAAGTAAGGAGGACATAGTTGTAGTTTGACTGTATGGGGAGCAGGAGATTAGGCAGGGTGGTGGCAGGTGCAGGAGGGAGAGTTGGCATGGTAGTTTTTCAATTCTTTTTTGAAGAGGAGAGAAGATCAGATAGATCATATGTTATTTTGGAGTCTGTTCCAGGTTTGAGATATGGAACATTTATAAAGTAATCTGCTTATAGTTTTGTTAGGCTTGTAGGTGTTACGTAGTGATTGGTCACTGCTATGGAGAGATCATACAGGTTTGTAAAGGGATGACAGGGTGGGCAGGAAGGGACAGTTTACAAGTTTGTAGAGAAAGAATGTGCTATCTATAGCTGTGAAAGTTGGAGTAGCTGAGGGAACTCAAGCCATTGTAGTTTTTTAAGGGAAAGGCAGTGATGGGATTTATAAGGGAGATCACAGGCAAATCTGGATTTCTGGTTGTAAGTTTGTTCAAATTTGGTTAAGAGTTTTGCTTGGATATGTATAAAAATAGGGGAAGCATAAAGTAGGGAGGGGAGGAGATAGGCTTGAGCAGGTGTGGCCCTAGTGGTGGTGGATGAAAATGTTTTGTGCCTATATAGCAAATCTAGTTTTTGATTGGTCTATTTGATGGACTGTACGAAGTGATGGTGAAAATTCAGTTGGTCATTAATTGTAATTCCTAGAAGTTTAGTAAAGGAATTGGCATAAATAATGGTATTGTTTAGGGAAGTAGGGAAGAGAGACGGAAAGAAGTTTGAAGATG